>NC_083572.1:23595060-23600060 GCF_027579695.1 Neoarius graeffei
GCGCTCCAGCAGGTAGTACCGGAGGGCGAGAACCGCCCACTTGATGGCCAGACACTCTTTCTCTATGGTGCTGTAGCGCCCCTCACACACCGACAGCTTCCTGCTGATATACAGGACAGGGCGGTCCTCCCCCTCCACCTCCTGGGACAAAACCGCCCCCAGCCCTCTGTCCAACGCATCGGTCTGCAACATAAAGGGGAGAGAAAAGTCAGGGGAGTGTAGAAGTGGCCCCCCACACAGTGCAGCCTTTACCTCTGAGAAAGCCCGCTGGCACTGCTCCATCCACTGGACTGGATCTGGTGCCCCCTTTTTAGTGAGATCAGTCAGCGGGCTGGTGACGTCTGAATAATTAGGTATAAACCTACGATAATAGCCAGCCAGCCCCAGGAACTGTCTCACCCCCTTTTTGATCTTGGGCCTTGGGCAGGCCGCAATTGCTGCCGTCTTATTAATTTGGGGACGCACCTGCCTGTTGCCCAAGTGGAAGCCCAGGTACCGTACTTCCACCTGCCCAATCGCACACTTCTTTGGGTTGGCTGTGAGCCCTGCTCGCCTCAGCGACCTAAGGACGGCCCTCAGATGTTCGAGGTGCCGCTGCCAGTCATTGCTATAGATGATGATGTCATCTAAATATGCTGCCGCATACGTGGCGTGAGGGCGGAGGACTCTGTCCATCAGCCGCTGAAACGTCGCGGGCGCCCCAAACAGCCCAAACGGAAGGGTGACGAATTGGTGTAAACCAAACGGTATGGAAAAGGCCGTTTTTTCTCGGGATAGTGGAGTCATGGGGATCTGCCAATATCCCTTCGTCAAATCCAGTGTCGAATAAAAGCGAGCAGTGCCGAGTCGATCGAGCAACTCATCAATACGAGGCATTGGGTACGCGTCGAATTTAGACACCGCGTTGACTTTTCTATAGTCCACACAGAACCAGACCGACCCGTCGGCCTTGGGTACCAAGACCACCGGGCTGCTCCAGTCACTGTGGGACTCCTTGACGATGCCCATTTCGAGCATGGTCTGAAGTTCTTCCCGAACCACCTTTTTTTTGTGTTCGGTAGCCTGTAAGGGCGGCTACGCACGACCACCCCCGGGGGTGTCTCTATGTGGTGCTCTATGAGGTTAGTGCGACCGGGCAGGGGCGAGAACACATCCGAAAACTCGGCCTGCAACTGGGCGACCTCCGTGAGTTGGGTCGGGGAGAGGTGGTCTCCACAGGGGACCGGAGAGGTACATGATGCCAATGTTCCTTTTTAAACCTCCGGCCCCAGCTCCGCCTTCTCCGGAACTACCGACACCAATGCCATGGGGACCTCCTCGTTCCAGAGTTTAAGCAGATTGAGGTGGTAAATCTGTAGCGCCCCACCCCTGTCCGTTCGCCTCACCTCATAGTCGACATCCCCGACTCGCCGTGTGACCTCAAAGGGTCCTTGCCACTTGGCGATCAATTTGGAGCTCGACGTGGGCAGCAGTACAAGTACCTTATCTCCCGGAGTGAACTCTCTAAGGCGTGTACCCTTGTTGTACAGGCGGGCTTGCCGTTCCTGGGCCTGCCGCAAATTCTCCTGAGTTAGGTGGGTGAGCGTGTGGAGTTTTGCGTGCAGGTCCATAACGTACTGAATTTCATTCTTACTTTGTGAAGGTCCCTCCTCCCAATTTTCCCGCAGCATGTCTAGGATGCCGCGCGGCTTACGCCCATATAATAATTCGAACGGGGAGAACCCCGTGGAGGCTTGGGGGACCTCTCGCACTGAGAACAGCAAGGGTTCGAGCCACTTATCCCAATTACGTGCGTCCTCACTTACGAATTTCTTAATAATATTTTTGAGGGTGCAGTTGAATCGTTCTACCAAACCGTCCGTTTGTGGGTGATAAACGCTGGTGCGGATCGGCTTAAATAACCCATACAGTTCGCGCAGTGTTCGTGAAATAAACGTAGTGCCTTGATCAGTCAGAATCTCTTTCGGGATTCCAACTCGGGAGATGACGCGGAAGAGTGCCTCTGCAATACTGCATGCTGAGATATTGCGCAGAGGCACTGCTTCCGGGTATCGCGTTGCATAGTCCACCAGAACTAATATAAAGCGGTACCCTCGTGCTGACCGATCTAATGGCCCGATGAGATCCATCCCAATTCTCTCAAACGGGGTCTCGATTAATGGTAGAGGGCGCAAAGGCGCTTTTGGAATGGCCGCTGGATTTACTAACTGGCATTCGCGGCATGCCGTACACCACCTACGGACATCACCGCGAATCCCCGGCCAATAGAATCGGGCCATTATTCGGGCTAGTGTTTTATCCTGCCCCAAGTGTCCAGCCATGGGATTAAAGTGAGCCGCCTGGAATACCAATTCCCGGCGGCTTTTCGGAATTAAAAGCTGCGTGACTCGCTCTTTAGTTTGAGTGTCCTGCGTCACTCGGTATAATCTATCCTTCATAATCGCGAAGTAGGGGAAGGACGGGGTGGCGTTCGGCTGGAGCGTTTGACCATCGATTACTCTCACTTGGTCAAACGCATGCCGCAGAGTTTCGTCTCGCGACTGCTCTAATGGGAAATCCGCGGGGGATTCCCCAATAGAGAGAGGAGGAGCCAGCGGCTCCTCACTCTGACGCGGAGATGACGTAGACGGCTCTGTGACAGCTGCTCCCGCCAAAGCGACACCGGGACCTCCCCCTGTCAAATGGCAGGACCCACTCTCTACTAGGCGCGTCATTAAACCCCGAAATCCCGGCCAATCAGTCCCCAAAATTAATGAGTGGGTAAGGCGAGGATTAACCGCCACCTTCACTATAAATTTTTCCCCTCTGAAAATAATGTGGACCGACACCAAAGGGTAGCTGTGAACATCCCCGTGCACACACAACACCTTCACCCCTTGTGCTCCCCCCAATGCCTCGTTTTGAACCAGGCTTTGGCGAATTGAGGTCTGATTACAACCAGAATCCACCAACGCCTGATATGTAGCCCCTTGGATACTCACCGGTATGCGATACGCTCCGGCCCAATCGAGGGCGGCCTCTGGCGCGTCGGGGATCCGAACCACCGTGCCCACTTCCATTGCTGTGCACTGCTGATGAAGGTGGCCCGGCTCCCCGCAGCGCCAGCAAACCGGCCCGGGCTTTCCCTCTGCACCGGTGATCTGGGGCTCACTCACCTGAGGTGGGGGAGAGACAGACACAGAAGGGAGAAACGGGAGGGCACCGCGGGTGTGGCGGGCCGGCTGGGGTGGTGCCGGCCCCCGCCTCCGCGGTGGGGGAATGGGGCGAGGACAGGACACAGGAGGAGGGGGAGAGAGAGAGAGAGAGAAGAGGAGAGAAGAGACGATGCCATCTGCTGTCCTGCCACCGGGACAGCCGCCAGATGATCCTCCGCCAGCTCGACTGCCTGATCCAGCGACGCCGGGCGGTGGCACTGGACCCACTCCGCGGTTCCGGCTGGTAAGCGGGCGACGAACTGTTCCAGTACCACCTGGTCGACGATTCCCTCGGCGTCGCGATTGTTGGCCCTCAGCCACCGCCAGCAGGCGTCCCGGAGCTGCTGGCCGAACGCGAACGGCCGGCTGACTTCCTCTAGTCGCAGCGCGCGGAAGCGCTGGCACTGTTGCTCCGGTGTGCGCCCCACGCGCTGGAGGACGGCCCGGCGGAGGTCCACGTAGGCCAGCCGGCAGTCGGCGGGGAGCTGTAGCGCGGCCAGCTGTGCCTCTCCCGTGAGCAGGGGGAGGAGGCGCGCCGCGCGCTGCTCCATCGGCCACCCCGAGGCTTCGGCAACCTGTTCAAACAACGTGATGAATGCTTCGGGGTCGTCCTGCGGGCCCATCTTGGTGACAACGAGGGGAGACGGGCCCGCGGCCGGAGCGCTGGTGGACCCCACCGACGCGAGGAGATGCCGGAACGCCTCGCGATCTTCCTGCTGGGCCAGCACCAGGGCTTCGAAGCGCTGCTCCTGCTCCTTTCGGAGCGTGACGAGTGCCTGGTGCTGGCTTTGCTGAGCCGTGGCGAGGGCGTGGACCAGATCGGTGAACGGGGAGGATTCCATGGGGCTGTTGGTTTGGTGCTCCACTGTCCCGGGTTTCGGCACCACTGTAAGACTCCCTACGTGTGGGTGGAGCACAGAGGACAGCAGGACAGAGATCAGGTTTTATAATCTGGCTTTATTGCCACACTTTTCAGTTTAGCATTAGTCATTCGCACAGACACACACACAACCGGTGTCTGGTTCAGGGATGAGCTCCTTTCGCTCTCGCTCTCCCTCCTGATATAGGGCGCGGTCACTGGGAAGACACACAAACACAGGTTAATTGCTCTCAGGTGTCGTGATTCTGCCACTTACCTTCCCTGACTCCGCCCTCCTGTCACAGACCGGCGCTTGACCACGCCCCCGCTACCACAAAATGTTAAATGAAATATGCATCCTGCGCATTCCTTTCCACAGGAACTTTGCTCACAACGTTTCAGTCGTGGCTAACGCACTGTCCTCCTTACCACAAGTGCAACATTTCGGGAACAATACGGAAAGGACAGTGCGCGGGATTCAGCTTTCCTTGAACAATTACCCAGAGACTTTTAAATTACCTCACTGGGAAATATCCAATGCACCTGTTCAGTTACAGAGTTGTGCTCTCTAAATTGTAGTCATTCAAACCATTGTTTTGGTGGCCTGGTAGCCTGATATCTCATCTCATCTCATCTCATCTCATCTCATCTCATCTCATCTCATCTCATCTCATTATCTCTAGCCGCTTTATCCTTCTACAGGGTCGCAGGCAAGCTGGAGCCTATCCCTGCTGACTACGGGCGAAAGGCGGGGTACACCCTGGACAAGTCACCAGGTCATCACAGGGCGGTAGCCTGATATACTAAATGTAAATTCATGGTTTGGATGACTGCACAATTTATTTTCGTAACACTGTGTTACAGTGGGAACCTAGACTCCCACGCACAGTCAGCCTATTTTGCAGAGTTTAGTATTGCTGCTAGCCTGTATTCAAACAGCGAGTGGC
>NC_083572.1:24205060-24394966 GCF_027579695.1 Neoarius graeffei
TAAAAATCCATGCTTAGAAATTGTTTCATGTCACATATGCTCGAATGCACTCATTTCACCCAAAATCAATGTTCCTTGTCAAACGTTTGCTTTATGCGCTGAAAAGGCGTTAGGAACAGGCTGTGAAGGCGCACCTGCTTTAGGAAAGCTGTTTTCATGCACTCAGTGACACAAATTGTGATTTCCCACTCTGAACGAGTGCATATCACAGTACTATGTTGAAAACTCGTTTCAGACGTGCTTTTACAGTTAAAATGACCAATATGATGAAAATGTGTTAAAGGCTCGAAAACATGAAAATCCATGCTTAGAAATTGTTTCATGTCACATATGCTCGAATGCACTCATTTCACTCAAAATCAATGTTCCTTGTCAAACGTTTGCTTTATGCGCTGAAAAGGCGTTAGGAACAGGCTGTGAAGGCGCACCTGCTTTAGGAAAGCTGTTTTCATGCACTCAGTGACAGAAATTGTGATTTCCCACTCTGAACGAGTGCATATCACAGTACTATGTTGAAAACTCGTTTCAGACGTGCTTTTACAGTGAAAATGACCAATATGATGAAAATGTGTTAAAGGCTCGAAAACATGAAAATCCATGCTTAGAAATTGTTTCATTTCACATATGCTCGAATGCACTCATTTCACTCAAAATCAATGTTCCTTGTCAAACGTTTGCTTTATGCTCTGAAAAGGGGTTAGGAACAGGCTGAAGGCGCTCCTGCCGTAGGAAAGCTGTTTTCATGCACTCAGTGGTTTTTCCCACTCTGAACAAGTGAATATCACAGTCACATGTAGAATGCACTCATTCATGTCGCATGTAGAATGCCCTCATTTCACTCAAAATCAATGTTCCTTGAAAATGTGTTAAACGCTCGAAAACATGAAAATCCATGCTTAGAAATTGTTTCATGTCACATATGCTCGAATGCACTCATTTCACTCAAAATCAATGTTCCTTGTCAAACGTTTGCTTTATGCTCTGAAAAGGGGTTAGGAACAGGCTGAAGGCGCTCCTGCTGTAGGAAAGCTGTTTTCATGCACTCAGTGGTTTTTCCCACTCTGAACAAGTGAATATCACAGTCACTTGTAGAATGCACTCATTCATGTCGCATGTAGAATGCCCTCATTTCACTCAAAATCAATGTTCCTTGAAAATGTGTTAAACGCTCGAAAACATGAAAATCCATGCTTTGAAAATATTTCATGTCACATATGCTCGAATGCACTCATTTCACTCAAAATCAATGTTCCTTGTCAAACGTTTGCTTTATGCGCTGAAAAGGCGTTAGGAACAGGCTGAAGGTGCTCCTGCTGTAGGAAAGCTGTTTTCATGCACTCAGTAACACAAAGTGTGTTTTCCCACTCTGAACAAGTGCATATCACAGTCACATGTAGAATGCACTCATTCATGTCACATGTAGAATGCACTCATTTCACTCAGAATCAATGTTCCTTGTCAAAAGTTTGCTTTATGCGCTGAAAAGGCGTTCGGAACAAGCTGAATGCGCTCCTGCTGTAGCAAAGCTGTTTTCATGCACTCAGTGACACAAAGTGTGTTGTCCCACTCTGCACAAGTGCATATCTCATTACTATGTTGAAAAATCATTTCAGCCGTGCTTTTACAGTTAAAATGACCAATATGATGAAAATTTCTTAAAAGCTCGAAAACATAAAAATCCATGCTTAGAAATTGTTTCATGTCACATATGCTCGAATGCACTCATTTCACCCAAAATCAATGTTCCTTGTCAAACGTTTGCTTTATGCGCTGAAAAGGCGTTAGGAACAGGCTGTGAAGGCGCACCTGCTTTAGGAAAGCTGTTTTCATGCACTCAGTGACACAAATTGTGATTTCCCACTCTGAACGAGTGCATATCACAGTACTATGTTGAAAACTCGTTTCAGACGTGCTTTTACAGTTAAAATGACCAATATGATGAAAATGTGTTAAAGGCTCGAAAACATGAAAATCCATGCTTAGAAATTGTTTCATGTCACATATGCTCGAATGCACTCATTTCACTCAAAATCAATGTTCCTTGTCAAACGTTTGCTTTATGCGCTGAAAAGGCGTTAGGAACAGGCTGTGAAGGCGCACCTGCTTTAGGAAAGCTGTTTTCATGCACTCAGTGACACAAATTGTGATTTCCCACTCTGAACGAGTGCATATCACAGTACTATGTTGAAAACTCGTTTCAGACGTGCTTTTACAGTTAAAATGACCAATATGATGAAAATGTGTTAAAGGCTCGAAAACATGAAAATCCATGCTTAGAAATTGTTTCATGTCACATATGCTCGAATGCACTCATTTCACTCAAAATCAATGTTCCTTGTCAAACGTTTGCTTTATGCGCTGAAAAGGCGTTAGGAACAGGCTGTGAAGGCGCACCTGCTTTAGGAAAGCTGTTTTCATGCACTCAGTGACAGAACTTGTGATTTCCCACTCTGAACGAGTGCATATCACAGTACTATGTTGAAAACTCGTTTCAGACGTGCTTTTACAGTGAAAATGACCAATATGATGAAAATGTGTTAAAGGCTCGAAAACATGAAAATCCATGCATAGAAATTGTTTCATTTCACATATGCTCGAATGCACTCATTTCACTCGAAATCAATGTTCCTTGTCAAACGTTTGCTTTATGCGCTGAAAAGGCGTTAGGAACAGGCTGAAGGTGCTCCTGCTGTAGGAAAGCTGTTTTCATGCACTCAGTAACACAAAGTGTGTTTTCCCACTCTGAACAAGTGCATATCACAGTCACATGTAGAATGCACTCATTCATGTCACATGTAGAATGCACTCATTTCACTCAGAATCAATGTTCCTTGTCAAAAGTTTGCTTTATGCGCTGAAAAGGCGTTCGGAACAAGCTGAATGCGCTCCTGCTGTAGCAAAGCTGTTTTCATGCACTCAGTGACACAAAGTGTGTTGTCCCACTCTGCACAAGTGCATATCACATTACTATGTTGAAAAATCATTTCAGCCGTGCTTTTACAGTTAAAATGACCAATATGATGAAAATTTCTTAAAAGCTCGAAAACATAAAAATCCATGCTTAGAAATTGTTTCATGTCACATATGCTCGAATGCACTCATTTCACCCAAAATCAATGTTCCTTGTCAAACGTTTGCTTTATGCGCTGAAAAGGCGTTAGGAACAGGCTGTGAAGGCGCACCTGCTTTAGGAAAGCTGTTTTCATGCACTCAGTGACAGAAATTGTGATTTCCCACTCTGAACGAGTGCATATCACAGTACTATGTTGAAAACTCGTTTCAGACGTGCTTTTACAGTTAAAATGACCAATATGATGAAAATGTGTTAAAGGCTCGAAAACATGAAAATCCATGCTTAGAAATTGTTTCATTTCACATATGCTCGAATGCACTCATTTCACTCAAAATCAATGTTCCTTGTCAAACGTTTGCTTTATGCTCTGAAAAGGGGTTAGGAACAGGCTGAAGGCGCTCCTGCCGTAGGAAAGCTGTTTTCATGCACTCAGTGGTTTTTCCCACTCTGAACAAGTGAATATCACAGTCACTTGTAGAATGCACTCATTCATGTCGCATGTAGAATGCCCTCATTTCACTCAAAATCAATGTTCCTTGAAAATGTGTTAAACGCTCGAAAACATGAAAATCCATGCTTAGAAATTGTTTCATGTCACATATGCTCGAATGCACTCATTTCACTCAAAATCAATGTTCCTTGTCAAACGTTTCCTTTATGCTCTGAAAAGGGGTTAGGAACAGGCTGAAGGCGCTCCTGCCGTAGGAAAGCTGTTTTCATGCACTCAGTGGTTTTTCCCACTCTGAACAAGTGAATATCACAGTCACATGTAGAATGCACTCATTCATGTCGCATGTAGAATGCCCTCATTTCACTCAAAATCAATGTTCCTTGAAAATGTGTTAAACGCTCGAAAACATGAAAATCCATGCTTAGAAATTGTTTCATGTCACATATGCTCGAATGCACTCATTTCACTCAAAATCAATGTTCCTTGTCAAACGTTTGCTTTATGCTCTGAAAAGGGGTTAGGAACAGGCTGAAGGCGCTCCTGCTGTAGGAAAGCTGTTTTCATGCACTCAGTGGTTTTTCCCACTCTGAACAAGTGAATATCACAGTCACTTGTAGAATGCACTCATTCATGTCGCATGTAGAATGCCCTCATTTCACTCAAAATCAATGTTCCTTGAAAATGTGTTAAACGCTCGAAAACATGAAAATCCATGCTTTGAAAATATTTCATGTCACATATGCTCGAATGCACTCATTTCACTCAAAATCAATGTTCCTTGTCAAACGTTTGCTTTATGCGCTGAAAAGGCGTTAGGAACAGGCTGAAGGTGCTCCTGCTGTAGGAAAGCTGTTTTCATGCACTCAGTAACACAAAGTGTGTTTTCCCACTCTGAACAAGTGCATATCACAGTCACATGTAGAATGCACTCATTCATGTCACATGTAGAATGCACTCATTTCACTCAGAATCAATGTTCCTTGTCAAAAGTTTGCTTTATGCGCTGAAAAGGCATTCGGAACAAGCTGAATGCGCTCCTGCTGTAGCAAAGCTGTTTTCATGCACTCAGTGACACAAAGTGTGTTGTCCCACTCTGCACAAGTGCATATCACATTACTATGTTGAAAAATCATTTCAGCCGTGCTTTTACAGTTAAAATGACCAATATGATGAAAATTTCTTAAAAGCTCGAAAACATAAAAATCCATGCTTAGAAATTGTTTCATGTCACATATGCTCGAATGCACTCATTTCACCCAAAATCAATGTTCCTTGTCAAACGTTTGCTTTATGCGCTGAAAAGGCGTTAGGAACAGGCTGTGAAGGCGCACCTGCTTTAGGAAAGCTGTTTTCATGCACTCAGTGACACAAATTGTGATTTCCCACTCTGAACGAGTGCATATCACAGTACTATGTTGAAAACTCGTTTCAGACGTGCTTTTACAGTTAAAATGACCAATATGATGAAAATGTGTTAAAGGCTCGAAAACATGAAAATCCATGCTTAGAAATTGTTTCATGTCACATATGCTCGAATGCACTCATTTCACTCAAAATCAATGTTCCTTGTCAAACGTTTGCTTTATGCGCTGAAAAGGCGTTAGGAACAGGCTGTGAAGGCGCACCTGCTTTAGGAAAGCTGTTTTCATGCACTCAGTGACACAAATTGTGATTTCCCACTCTGAACGAGTGCATATCACAGTACTATGTTGAAAACTCATTTCAGACGTGCTTTTACAGTTAAAATGACCAATATGATGAAAATGTGTTAAAGGCTCGAAAACATGAAAATCCATGCTTAGAAATTGTTTCATGTCACATATGCTCGAATGCACTCATTTCACTCAAAATCAATGTTCCTTGTCAAACGTTTGCTTTATGCGCTGAAAAGGCGTTAGGAACAGGCTGTGAAGGCGCACCTGCTTTAGGAAAGCTGTTTTCATGCACTCAGTGACACAAATTGTGATTTCCCACTCTGAACGAGTGCATATCACAGTACTATGTTGAAAACTCGTTTCAGACGTGCTTTTACAGTGAAAATGACCAATATGATGAAAATGTGTTAAAGGCTCGAAAACATGAAAATCCATGCATAGAAATTGTTTCATTTCACATATGCTCGAATGCACTCATTTCACTCGAAATCAATGTTCCTTGTCAAACGTTTGCTTTATGCGCTGAAAAGGCGTTAGGAACAGGCTGAAGGTGCTCCTGCTGTAGGAAAGCTGTTTTCATGCACTCAGTAACACAAAGTGTGTTTTCCCACTCTGAACAAGTGCATATCACAGTCACATGTAGAATGCACTCATTCATGTCACATGTAGAATGCACTCATTTCACTCAGAATCAATGTTCCTTGTCAAAAGTTTGCTTTATGCGCTGAAAAGGCGTTCGGAACAAGCTGAATGCGCTCCTGCTGTAGCAAAGCTGTTTTCATGCACTCAGTGACACAAAGTGTGTTGTCCCACTCTGCACAAGTGCATATCACATTACTATGTTGAAAAATCATTTCAGCCGTGCTTTTACAGTTAAAATGACCAATATGATGAAAATTTCTTAAAAGCTCGAAAACATAAAAATCCATGCTTAGAAATTGTTTCATGTCACATATGCTCGAATGCACTCATTTCACCCAAAATCAATGTTCCTTGTCAAACGTTTGCTTTATGCGCTGAAAAGGCGTTAGGAACAGGCTGTGAAGGCGCACCTGCTTTAGGAAAGCTGTTTTCATGCACTCAGTGACACAAATTGTGATTTCCCACTCTGAACGAGTGCATATCACAGTACTATGTTGAAAACTCGTTTCAGACGTGCTTTTACAGTTAAAATGACCAATATGATGAAAATGTGTTAAAGGCTCGAAAACATGAAAATCCATGCTTAGAAATTGTTTCATGTCACATATGCTCGAATGCACTCATTTCACTCAAAATCAATGTTCCTTGTCAAACGTTTGCTTTATGCGCTGAAAAGGCGTTAGGAACAGGCTGTGAAGGCGCACCTGCTTTAGGAAAGCTGTTTTCATGCACTCAGTGACAGAAATTGTGATTTCCCACTCTGAACGAGTGCATATCACAGTACTATGTTGAAAACTCGTTTCAGACGTGCTTTTACAGTGAAAATGACCAATATGATGAAAATGTGTTAAAGGCTCGAAAACATGAAAATCCATGCTTAGAAATTGTTTCATTTCACATATGCTCGAATGCACTCATTTCACTCAAAATCAATGTTCCTTGTCAAACGTTTGCTTTATGCTCTGAAAAGGGGTTAGGAACAGGCTGAAGGCGCTCCTGCCGTAGGAAAGCTGTTTTCATGCACTCAGTGGTTTTTCCCACTCTGAACAAGTGAATATCACAGTCACATGTAGAATGCACTCATTCATGTCGCATGTAGAATGCCCTCATTTCACTCAAAATCAATGTTCCTTGAAAATGTGTTAAACGCTCGAAAACATGAAAATCCATGCTTAGAAATTGTTTCATGTCACATATGCTCGAATGCACTCATTTCACTCAAAATCAATGTTCCTTGTCAAACGTTTGCTTTATGCTCTGAAAAGGGGTTAGGAACAGGCTGAAGGCGCTCCTGCTGTAGGAAAGCTGTTTTCATGCACTCAGTGGTTTTTCCCACTCTGAACAAGTGAATATCACAGTCACTTGTAGAATGCACTCATTCATGTCGCATGTAGAATGCCCTCATTTCACTCAAAATCAATGTTCCTTGAAAATGTGTTAAACGCTCGAAAACATGAAAATCCATGCTTTGAAAATATTTCATGTCACATATGCTCGAATGCACTCATTTCACTCAAAATCAATGTTCCTTGTCAAACGTTTGCTTTATGCGCTGAAAAGGCGTTAGGAACAGGCTGAAGGTGCTCCTGCTGTAGGAAAGCTGTTTTCATGCACTCAGTAACACAAAGTGTGTTTTCCCACTCTGAACAAGTGCATATCACAGTCACATGTAGAATGCACTCATTCATGTCACATGTAGAATGCACTCATTTCACTCAGAATCAATGTTCCTTGTCAAAAGTTTGCTTTATGCGCTGAAAAGGCGTTCGGAACAAGCTGAATGCGCTCCTGCTGTAGCAAAGCTGTTTTCATGCACTCAGTGACACAAAGTGTGTTGTCCCACTCTGCACAAGTGCATATCACATTACTATGTTGAAAAATCATTTCAGCCGTGCTTTTACAGTTAAAATGACCAATATGATGAAAATTTCTTAAAAGCTCGAAAACATAAAAATCCATGCTTAGAAATTGTTTCATGTCACATATGCTCGAATGCACTCATTTCACCCAAAATCAATGTTCCTTGTCAAACGTTTGCTTTATGCGCTGAAAAGGCGTTAGGAACAGGCTGTGAAGGCGCACCTGCTTTAGGAAAGCTGTTTTCATGCACTCAGTGACACAAATTGTGATTTCCCACTCTGAACGAGTGCATATCACAGTACTATGTTGAAAACTCGTTTCAGACGTGCTTTTACAGTTAAAATGACCAATATGATGAAAATGTGTTAAAGGCTCGAAAACATGAAAATCCATGCTTAGAAATTGTTTCATGTCACATATGCTCGAATGCACTCATTTCACTCAAAATCAATGTTCCTTGTCAAACGTTTGCTTTATGCGCTGAAAAGGCGTTAGGAACAGGCTGTGAAGGCGCACCTGCTTTAGGAAAGCTGTTTTCATGCACTCAGTGACACAAATTGTGATTTCCCACTCTGAACGAGTGCATATCACAGTACTATGTTGAAAACTCGTTTCAGACGTGCTTTTACAGTTAAAATGACCAATATGATGAAAATGTGTTAAAGGCTCGAAAACATGAAAATCCATGCTTAGAAATTGTTTCATGTCACATATGCTCGAATGCACTCATTTCACTCAAAATCAATGTTCCTTGTCAAACGTTTGCTTTATGCGCTGAAAAGGCGTTAGGAACAGGCTGTGAAGGCGCACCTGCTTTAGGAAAGCTGTTTTCATGCACTCAGTGACAGAAATTGTGATTTCCCACTCTGAACGAGTGCATATCACAGTACTATGTTGAAAACTCGTTTCAGACGTGCTTTTACAGTGAAAATGACCAATATGATGAAAATGTGTTAAAGGCTCGAAAACATGAAAATCCATGCATAGAAATTGTTTCATTTCACATATGCTCGAATGCACTCATTTCACTCGAAATCAATGTTCCTTGTCAAACGTTTGCTTTATGCGCTGAAAAGGCGTTAGGAACAGGCTGAAGGTGCTCCTGCTGTAGGAAAGCTGTTTTCATGCACTCAGTAACACAAAGTGTGTTTTCCCACTCTGAACAAGTGCATATCACAGTCACATGTAGAATGCACTCATTCATGTCACATGTAGAATGCACTCATTTCACTCAGAATCAATGTTCCTTGTCAAACGTTTGCTTTATGCGCTGAAAAGGCGTTAGGAACAGGCTGTGAAGGCGCACCTGCTTTAGGAAAGCTGTTTTCATGCACTCAGTGACAGAAATTGTGATTTCCCACTCTGAACGAGTGCATATCACAGTACTATGTTGAAAACTCGTTTCAGACGTGCTTTTACAGTGAAAATGACCAATATGATGAAAATGTGTTAAAGGCTCGAAAACATGAAAATCCATGCTTAGAAATTGTTTCATGTCACATATGCTCGAATGCACTCATTTCACCCAAAATCAATGTTCCTTGTCAAACGTTTGCTTTATGCTCTGAAAAGGGGTTAGGAACAGGCTGAAGGCGCTCCTGCTGTAGGAAAGCTGTTTTCATGCTCTCAGTGGTTTTTCCCACTCTGAACAAGTGAATATCACAGTCACTTGTAGAATGCACTCATTCATGTCGCATGTAGAATGCCCTCATTTCACTCAAAATCAATGTTCCTTGAAAATGTGTTAAACGCTCGAAAACATGAAAATCCATGCTTTGAAAATATTTCATGTCACATATGCTCGAATGCACTCATTTCACTCAAAATCAATGTTCCTTGTCAAACGTTTGCTTTATGCGCTGAAAAGGCGTTAGGAACAGGCTGAAGGTGCTCCTGCTGTAGGAAAGCTGTTTTCATGCACTCAGTAACACAAAGTGTGTTTTCCCACTCTGAACAAGTGCATATCACAGTCACATGTAGAATGCACTCATTCATGTCACATGTAGAATGCACTCATTTCACTCAGAATCAATGTTCCTTGTCAAAAGTTTGCTTTATGCGCTGAAAAGGCGTTCGGAACAAGCTGAATGCGCTCCTGCTGTAGCAAAGCTGTTTTCATGCACTCAGTGACACAAAGTGTGTTGTCCCACTCTGCACAAGTGCATATCACATTACTATGTTGAAAAATCATTTCAGCCGTGCTTTTACAGTTAAAATGACCAATATGATGAAAATTTCTTAAAAGCTCGAAAACATAAAAATCCATGCTTAGAAATTGTTTCATGTCACATATGCTCGAATGCACTCATTTCACCCAAAATCAATGTTCCTTGTCAAACGTTTGCTTTATGCGCTGAAAAGGCGTTAGGAACAGGCTGTGAAGGCGCACCTGCTTTAGGAAAGCTGTTTTCATGCACTCAGTGACACAAATTGTGATTTCCCACTCTGAACGAGTGCATATCACAGTACTATGTTGAAAACTCGTTTCAGACGTGCTTTTACAGTTAAAATGACCAATATGATGAAAATGTGTTAAAGGCTCGAAAACATGAAAATCCATGCTTAGAAATTGTTTCATGTCACATATGCTCGAATGCACTCATTTCACTCAAAATCAATGTTCCTTGTCAAACGTTTGCTTTATGCGCTGAAAAGGCGTTAGGAACAGGCTGTGAAGGCGCACCTGCTTTAGGAAAGCTGTTTTCATGCACTCAGTGACAGAAATTGTGATTTCCCACTCTGAACGAGTGCATATCACAGTACTATGTTGAAAACTCGTTTCAGACGTGCTTTTACAGTGAAAATGACCAATATGATGAAAATGTGTTAAAGGCTCGAAAACATGAAAATCCATGCTTAGAAATTGTTTCATTTCACATATGCTCGAATGCACTCATTTCACTCGAAATCAATGTTCCTTGTCAAACGTTTGCTTTATGCGCTGAAAAGGCGTTAGGAACAGGCTGAAGGTGCTCCTGCTGTAGGAAAGCTGTTTTCATGCACTCAGTAACACAAAGTGTGTTTTCCCACTCTGAACAAGTGCATATCACAGTCACATGTAGAATGCACTCATTCATGTCACATGTAGAATGCACTCATTTCACTCAGAATCAATGTTCCTTGTCAAAAGTTTGCTTTATGCGAGGAAAAGGCGTTCGGAACAAGCTGAATGCGCTCCTGCTGTAGCAAAGCTGTTTTCATGCACTCAGTGACACAAAGTGTGTTGTCCCACTCTGCACAAGTGCATATCACATTACTATGTTGAAAAATCATTTCAGCCGTGCTTTTACAGTTAAAATGACCAATATGATGAAAATTTCTTAAAAGCTCGAAAACATAAAAATCCATGCTTAGAAATTGTTTCATGTCACATATGCTCGAATGCACTCATTTCACCCAAAATCAATGTTCCTTGTCAAACGTTTGCTTTATGCGCTGAAAAGGCGTTAGGAACAGGCTGTGAAGGCGCACCTGCTTTAGGAAAGCTGTTTTCATGCACTCAGTGACACAAATTGTGATTTCCCACTCTGAACGAGTGCATATCACAGTACTATGTTGAAAACTCGTTTCAGACGTGCTTTTACAGTTAAAATGACCAATATGATGAAAATGTGTTAAAGGCTCGAAAACATGAAAATCCATGCTTAGAAATTGTTTCATGTCACATATGCTCGAATGCACTCATTTCACTCAAAATCAATGTTCCTTGTCAAACGTTTGCTTTATGCGCTGAAAAGGCGTTAGGAACAGGCTGTGAAGGCGCACCTGCTTTAGGAAAGCTGTTTTCATGCACTCAGTGACAGAAATTGTGATTTCCCACTCTGAACGAGTGCATATCACAGTACTATGTTAAAAACTCGTTTCAGACGTGCTTTTACAGTGAAAATGACCAATATGATGAAAATGTGTTAAAGGCTCGAAAACATGAAAATCCATGCTTAGAAATTGTTTCATTTCACATATGCTCGAATGCACTCATTTCACTCAAAATCAATGTTCCTTGTCAAACGTTTGCTTTATGCTCTGAAAAGGGGTTAGGAACAGGCTGAAGGCGCTCCTGCCGTAGGAAAGCTGTTTTCATGCACTCAGTGGTTTTTCCCACTCTGAACAAGTGAATATCACAGTCACATGTAGAATGCACTCATTCATGTCGCATGTAGAATGCCCTCATTTCACTCAAAATCAATGTTCCTTGAAAATGTGTTAAACGCTCGAAAACATGAAAATCCATGCTTAGAAATTGTTTCATGTCACATATGCTCGAATGCACTCATTTCACTCAAAATCAATGTTCCTTGTCAAACGTTTGCTTTATGCTCTGAAAAGGGGTTAGGAACAGGCTGAAGGCGCTCCTGCTGTAGGAAAGCTGTTTTCATGCACTCAGTGGTTTTTCCCACTCTGAACAAGTGAATATCACAGTCACTTGTAGAATGCACTCATTCATGTCGCATGTAGAATGCCCTCATTTCACTCAAAATCAATGTTCCTTGAAAATGTGTTAAACGCTCGAAAACATGAAAATCCATGCTTTGAAAATATTTCATGTCACATATGCTCGAATGCACTCATTTCACTCAAAATCAATGTTCCTTGTCAAACGTTTGCTTTATGCGCTGAAAAGGCGTTAGGAACAGGCTGAAGGTGCTCCTGCTGTAGGAAAGCTGTTTTCATGCACTCAGTAACACAAAGTGTGTTTTCCCACTCTGAACAAGTGCATATCACAGTCACATGTAGAATGCACTCATTCATGTCACATGTAGAATGCACTCATTTCACTCAGAATCAATGTTCCTTGTCAAAAGTTTGCTTTATGCGCTGAAAAGGCGTTCGGAACAAGCTGAATGCGCTCCTGCTGTAGCAAAGCTGTTTTCATGCACTCAGTGACACAAAGTGTGTTGTCCCACTCTGCACAAGTGCATATCACATTACTATGTTGAAAAATCATTTCAGCCGTGCTTTTACAGTTAAAATGACCAATATGATGAAAATTTCTTAAAAGCTCGAAAACATAAAAATCCATGCTTAGAAATTGTTTCATGTCACATATGCTCGAATGCACTCATTTCACCCAAAATCAATGTTCCTTGTCAAACGTTTGCTTTATGCGCTGAAAAGGCGTTAGGAACAGGCTGTGAAGGCGCACCTGCTTTAGGAAAGCTGTTTTCATGCACTCAGTGACACAAATTGTGATTTCCCACTCTGAACGAGTGCATATCACAGTACTATGTTGAAAACTCGTTTCAGACGTGCTTTTACAGTTAAAATGACCAATATGATGAAAATGTGTTAAAGGCTCGAAAACATGAAAATCCATGCTTAGAAATTGTTTCATGTCACATATGCTCGAATGCACTCATTTCACTCAAAATCAATGTTCCTTGTCAAACGTTTGCTTTATGCGCTGAAAAGGCGTTAGGAACAGGCTGTGAAGGCGCACCTGCTTTAGGAAAGCTGTTTTCATGCACTCAGTGACACAAATTGTGATTTCCCACTCTGAACGAGTGCATATCACAGTACTATGTTGAAAACTCGTTTCAGACGTGCTTTTACAGTTAAAATGACCAATATGATGAAAATGTGTTAAAGGCTCGAAAACATGAAAATCCATGCTTAGAAATTGTTTCATGTCACATATGCTCGAATGCACTCATTTCACTCAAAATCAATGTTCCTTGTCAAACGTTTGCTTTATGCGCTGAAAAGGCGTTAGGAACAGGCTGTGAAGGCGCACCTGCTTTACGAAAGCTGTTTTCATGCACTCAGTGACACAAATTGTGATGTCCCACTCTGAACGAGTGCATATCACAGTACTATGTTGAAAACTCGTTTCAGACGTGCTTTTACAGTGAAAATGACCAATATGATGAAAATGTGTTAAAGGCTCGAAAACATGAAAATCCATGCATAGAAATTGTTTCATTTCACATATGCTCGAATGCACTCATTTCACTCGAAATCAATGTTCCTTGTCAAACGTTTGCTTTATGCGCTGAAAAGGCGTTAGGAACAGGCTGAAGGTGCTCCTGCTGTAGGAAAGCTGTTTTCATGCACTCAGTAACACAAAGTGTGTTTTCCCACTCTGAACAAGTGCATATCACAGTCACATGTAGAATGCACTCATTCATGTCACATGTAGAATGCACTCATTTCACTCAGAATCAATGTTCCTTGTCAAACGTTTGCTTTATGCGCTGAAAAGGCGTTAGGAACAGGCTGTGAAGGCGCACCTGCTTTAGGAAAGCTGTTTTCATGCACTCAGTGACAGAAATTGTGATTTCCCACTCTGAACGAGTGCATATCACAGTACTATGTTGAAAACTCGTTTCAGACGTGCTTTTACAGTGAAAATGACCAATATGATGAAAATGTGTTAAAGGCTCGAAAACATGAAAATCCATGCTTAGAAATTGTTTCATGTCACATATGCTCGAATGCACTCATTTCACTCAAAATCAATGTTCCTTGTCAAACGTTTGCTTTATGCTCTGAAAAGGGGTTAGGAACAGGCTGAAGGCGCTCCTGCTGTAGGAAAGCTGTTTTCATGCTCTCAGTGGTTTTTCCCACTCTGAACAAGTGAATATCACAGTCACTTGTAGAATGCACTCATTCATGTCGCATGTAGAATGCCCTCATTTCACTCAAAATCAATGTTCCTTGAAAATGTGTTAAACGCTCGAAAACATGAAAATCCATGCTTTGAAAATATTTCATGTCACATATGCTCGAATGCACTCATTTCACTCAAAATCAATGTTCCTTGTCAAACGTTTGCTTTATGCGCTGAAAAGGCGTTAGGAACAGGCTGAAGGTGCTCCTGCTGTAGGAAAGCTGTTTTCATGCACTCAGTAACACAAAGTGTGTTTTCCCACTCTGAACAAGTGCATATCACAGTCACATGTAGAATGCACTCATTCATGTCACATGTAGAATGCACTCATTTCACTCAGAATCAATGTTCCTTGTCAAAAGTTTGCTTTATGCGCTGAAAAGGCGTTCGGAACAAGCTGAATGCGCTCCTGCTGTAGCAAAGCTGTTTTCATGCACTCAGTGACACAAAGTGTGTTGTCCCACTCTGCACAAGTGCATATCACATTACTATGTTGAAAAATCATTTCAGCCGTGCTTTTACAGTTAAAATGACCAATATGATGAAAATTTCTTAAAAGCTCGAAAACATAAAAATCCATGCTTAGAAATTGTTTCATGTCACATATGCTCGAATGCACTCATTTCACCCAAAATCAATGTTCCTTGTCAAACGTTTGCTTTATGCGCTGAAAAGGCGTTAGGAACAGGCTGTGAAGGCGCACCTGCTTTAGGAAAGCTGTTTTCATGCACTCAGTGACACAAATTGTGATTTCCCACTCTGAACGAGTGCATATCACAGTACTATGTTGAAAACTCGTTTCAGACGTGCTTTTACAGTTAAAATGACCAATATGATGAAAATGTGTTAAAGGCTCGAAAACATGAAAATCCATGCTTAGAAATTGTTTCATGTCACATATGCTCGAATGCACTCATTTCACTCAAAATCAATGTTCCTTGTCAAACGTTTGCTTTATGCGCTGAAAAGGCGTTAGGAACAGGCTGTGAAGGCGCACCTGCTTTAGGAAAGCTGTTTTCATGCACTCAGTGACAGAAATTGTGATTTCCCACTCTGAACGAGTGCATATCACAGTACTATGTTGAAAACTCGTTTCAGACGTGCTTTTACAGTGAAAATGACCAATATGATGAAAATGTGTTAAAGGCTCGAAAACATGAAAATCCATGCTTAGAAATTGTTTCATTTCACATATGCTCGAATGCACTCATTTCACTCGAAATCAATGTTCCTTGTCAAACGTTTGCTTTATGCGCTGAAAAGGCGTTAGGAACAGGCTGAAGGTGCTCCTGCTGTAGGAAAGCTGTTTTCATGCACTCAGTAACACAAAGTGTGTTTTCCCACTCTGAACAAGTGCATATCACAGTCACATGTAGAATGCACTCATTCATGTCACATGTAGAATGCACTCATTTCACTCAGAATCAATGTTCCTTGTCAAAAGTTTGCTTTATGCGCTGAAAAGGCGTTCGGAACAAGCTGAATGCGCTCCTGCTGTAGCAAAGCTGTTTTCATGCACTCAGTGACACAAAGTGTGTTGTCCCACTCTGCACAAGTGCATATCACATTACTATGTTGAAAAATCATTTCAGCCGTGCTTTTACAGTTAAAATGACCAATATGATGAAAATTTCTTAAAAGCTCGAAAACATAAAAATCCATGCTTAGAAATTGTTTCATGTCACATATGCTCGAATGCACTCATTTCACCCAAAATCAATGTTCCTTGTCAAACGTTTGCTTTATGCGCTGAAAAGGCGTTAGGAACAGGCTGTGAAGGCGCACCTGCTTTAGGAAAGCTGTTTTCATGCACTCAGTGACACAAATTGTGATTTCCCACTCTGAACGAGTGCATATCACAGTACTATGTTGAAAACTCGTTTCAGACGTGCTTTTACAGTTAAAATGACCAATATGATGAAAATGTGTTAAAGGCTCGAAAACATGAAAATCCATGCTTAGAAATTGTTTCATGTCACATATGCTCGAATGCACTCATTTCACTCAAAATCAATGTTCCTTGTCAAACGTTTGCTTTATGCGCTGAAAAGGCGTTAGGAACAGGCTGTGAAGGCGCACCTGCTTTAGGAAAGCTGTTTTCATGCACTCAGTGACAGAAATTGTGATTTCCCACTCTGAACGAGTGCATATCACAGTACTATGTTGAAAACTCGTTTCAGACGTGCTTTTACAGTGAAAATGACCAATATGATGAAAATGTGTTAAAGGCTCGAAAACATGAAAATCCATGCTTAGAAATTGTTTCATTTCACATATGCTCGAATGCACTCATTTCACTCAAAATCAATGTTCCTTGTCAAACGTTTGCTTTATGCTCTGAAAAGGGGTTAGGAACAGGCTGAAGGCGCTCCTGCCGTAGGAAAGCTGTTTTCATGCACTCAGTGGTTTTTCCCACTCTGAACAAGTGAATATCACAGTCACATGTAGAATGCACTCATTCATGTCGCATGTAGAATGCCCTCATTTCACTCAAAATCAATGTTCCTTGAAAATGTGTTAAACGCTCGAAAACATGAAAATCCATGCTTAGAAATTGTTTCATGTCACATATGCTCGAATGCACTCATTTCACTCAAAATCAATGTTCCTTGTCAAACGTTTGCTTTATGCTCTGAAAAGGGGTTAGGAACAGGCTGAAGGCGCTCCTGCTGTAGGAAAGCTGTTTTCATGCACTCAGTGGTTTTTCCCACTCTGAACAAGTGAATATCACAGTCACTTGTAGAATGCACTCATTCATGTCGCATGTAGAATGCCCTCATTTCACTCAAAATCAATGTTCCTTGAAAATGTGTTAAACGCTCGAAAACATGAAAATCCATGCTTTGAAAATATTTCATGTCACATATGCTCGAATGCACTCATTTCACTCAAAATCAATGTTCCTTGTCAAACGTTTGCTTTATGCGCTGAAAAGGCGTTAGGAACAGGCTGAAGGTGCTCCTGCTGTAGGAAAGCTGTTTTCATGCACTCAGTAACACAAAGTGTGTTTTCCCACTCTGAACAAGTGCATATCACAGTCACATGTAGAATGCACTCATTCATGTCACATGTAGAATGCACTCATTTCACTCAGAATCAATGTTCCTTGTCAAAAGTTTGCTTTATGCGCTGAAAAGGCGTTCGGAACAAGCTGAATGCGCTCCTGCTGTAGCAAAGCTGTTTTCATGCACTCAGTGACACAAAGTGTGTTGTCCCACTCTGCACAAGTGCATATCACATTACTATGTTGAAAAATCATTTCAGCCGTGCTTTTACAGTTAAAATGACCAATATGATGAAAATTTCTTAAAAGCTCGAAAACATAAAAATCCATGCTTAGAAATTGTTTCATGTCACATATGCTCGAATGCACTCATTTCACCCAAAATCAATGTTCCTTGTCAAACGTTTGCTTTATGCGCTGAAAAGGCGTTAGGAACAGGCTGTGAAGGCGCACCTGCTTTAGGAAAGCTGTTTTCATGCACTCAGTGACACAAATTGTGATTTCCCACTCTGAACGAGTGCATATCACAGTACTATGTTGAAAACTCGTTTCAGACGTGCTTTTACAGTTAAAATGACCAATATGATGAAAATGTGTTAAAGGCTCGAAAACATGAAAATCCATGCTTAGAAATTGTTTCATGTCACATATGCTCGAATGCACTCATTTCACTCAAAATCAATGTTCCTTGTCAAACGTTTGCTTTATGCGCTGAAAAGGCGTTAGGAACAGGCTGTGAAGGCGCACCTGCTTTAGGAAAGCTGTTTTCATGCACTCAGTGACACAAATTGTGATTTCCCACTCTGAACGAGTGCATATCACAGTACTATGTTGAAAACTCGTTTCAGACGTGCTTTTACAGTTAAAATGACCAATATGATGAAAATGTGTTAAAGGCTCGAAAACATGAAAATCCATGCTTAGAAATTGTTTCATGTCACATATGCTCGAATGCACTCATTTCACTCAAAATCAATGTTCCTTGTCAAACGTTTGCTTTATGCGCTGAAAAGGCGTTAGGAACAGGCTGTGAAGGCGCACCTGCTTTAGGAAAGCTGTTTTCATGCACTCAGTGACAGAAATTGTGATTTCCCACTCTGAACGAGTGCATATCACAGTACTATGTTGAAAACTCGTTTCAGACGTGCTTTTACAGTGAAAATGACCAATATGATGAAAATGTGTTAAAGGCTCGAAAACATGAAAATCCATGCATAGAAATTGTTTCATTTCACATATGCTCGAATGCACTCATTTCACTCGAAATCAATGTTCCTTGTCAAACGTTTGCTTTATGCGCTGAAAAGGCGTTAGGAACAGGCTGAAGGTGCTCCTGCTGTAGGAAAGCTGTTTTCATGCACTCAGTAACACAAAGTGTGTTTTCCCACTCTGAACAAGTGCATATCACAGTCACATGTAGAATGCACTCATTCATGTCACATGTAGAATGCACTCATTTCACTCAGAATCAATGTTCCTTGTCAAACGTTTGCTTTATGCGCTGAAAAGGCGTTAGGAACAGGCTGTGAAGGCGCACCTGCTTTAGGAAAGCTGTTTTCATGCACTCAGTGACAGAAATTGTGATTTCCCACTCTGAACGAGTGCATATCACAGTACTATGTTGAAAACTCGTTTCAGACGTGCTTTTACAGTGAAAATGACCAATATGATGAAAATGTGTTAAAGGCTCGAAAACATGAAAATCCATGCTTAGAAATTGTTTCATGTCACATATGCTCGAATGCACTCATTTCACTCAAAATCAATGTTCCTTGTCAAACGTTTGCTTTATGCTCTGAAAAGGGGTTAGGAACAGGCTGAAGGCGCTCCTGCTGTAGGAAAGCTGTTTTCATGCTCTCAGTGGTTTTTCCCACTCTGAACAAGTGAATATCACAGTCACTTGTAGAATGCACTCATTCATGTCGCATGTAGAATGCCCTCATTTCACTCAAAATCAATGTTCCTTGAAAATGTGTTAAACGCTCGAAAACATGAAAATCCATGCTTTGAAAATATTTCATGTCACATATGCTCGAATGCACTCATTTCACTCAAAATCAATGTTCCTTGTCAAACGTTTGCTTTATGCGCTGAAAAGGCGTTAGGAACAGGCTGAAGGTGCTCCTGCTGTAGGAAAGCTGTTTTCATGCACTCAGTAACACAAAGTGTGTTTTCCCACTCTGAACAAGTGCATATCACAGTCACATGTAGAATGCACTCATTCATGTCACATGTAGAATGCACTCATTTCACTCAGAATCAATGTTCCTTGTCAAAAGTTTGCTTTATGCGCTGAAAAGGCGTTCGGAACAAGCTGAATGCGCTCCTGCTGTAGCAAAGCTGTTTTCATGCACTCAGTGACACAAAGTGTGTTGTCCCACTCTGCACAAGTGCATATCACATTACTATGTTGAAAAATCATTTCAGCCGTGCTTTTACAGTTAAAATGACCAATATGATGAAAATTTCTTAAAAGCTCGAAAACATAAAAATCCATGCTTAGAAATTGTTTCATGTCACATATGCTCGAATGCACTCATTTCACCCAAAATCAATGTTCCTTGTCAAACGTTTGCTTTATGCGCTGAAAAGGCGTTAGGAACAGGCTGTGAAGGCGCACCTGCTTTAGGAAAGCTGTTTTCATGCACTCAGTGACACAAATTGTGATTTCCCACTCTGAACGAGTGCATATCACAGTACTATGTTGAAAACTCGTTTCAGACGTGCTTTTACAGTTAAAATGACCAATATGATGAAAATGTGTTAAAGGCTCGAAAACATGAAAATCCATGCTTAGAAATTGTTTCATGTCACATATGCTCGAATGCACTCATTTCACTCAAAATCAATGTTCCTTGTCAAACGTTTGCTTTATGCGCTGAAAAGGCGTTAGGAACAGGCTGTGAAGGCGCACCTGCTTTAGGAAAGCTGTTTTCATGCACTCAGTGACACAAATTGTGATTTCCCACTCTGAACGAGTGCATATCACAGTACTATGTTGAAAACTCGTTTCAGACGTGCTTTTACAGTTAAAATGACCAATATGATGAAAATGTGTTAAAGGCTCGAAAACATGAAAATCCATGCTTAGAAATTGTTTCATGTCACATATGCTCGAATGCACTCATTTCACTCAAAATCAATGTTCCTTGTCAAACGTTTGCTTTATGCGCTGAAAAGGCGTTAGGAACAGGCTGTGAAGGCGCACCTGCTTTAGGAAAGCTGTTTTCATGCACTCAGTGACAGAAATTGTGATTTCCCACTCTGAACGAGTGCATATCACAGTACTATGTTGAAAACTCGTTTCAGACGTGCTTTTACAGTGAAAATGACCAATATGATGAAAATGTGTTAAAGGCTCGAAAACATGAAAATCCATGCATAGAAATTGTTTCATTTCACATATGCTCGAATGCACTCATTTCACTCGAAATCAATGTTCCTTGTCAAACGTTTGCTTTATGCGCTGAAAAGGCGTTAGGAACAGGCTGAAGGTGCTCCTGCTGTAGGAAAGCTGTTTTCATGCACTCAGTAACACAAAGTGTGTTTTCCCACTCTGAACAAGTGCATATCACAGTCACATGTAGAATGCACTCATTCATGTCACATGTAGAATGCACTCATTTCACTCAGAATCAATGTTCCTTGTCAAACGTTTGCTTTATGCGCTGAAAAGGCGTTAGGAACAGGCTGTGAAGGCGCACCTGCTTTAGGAAAGCTGTTTTCATGCACTCAGTGACAGAAATTGTGATTTCCCACTCTGAACGAGTGCATATCACAGTACTATGTTGAAAACTCGTTTCAGACGTGCTTTTACAGTGAAAATGACCAATATGATGAAAATGTGTTAAAGGCTCGAAAACATGAAAATCCATGCTTAGAAATTGTTTCATGTCACATATGCTCGAATGCACTCATTTCACTCAAAATCAATGTTCCTTGTCAAACGTTTGCTTTATGCTCTGAAAAGGGGTTAGGAACAGGCTGAAGGCGCTCCTGCTGTAGGAAAGCTGTTTTCATGCTCTCAGTGGTTTTTCCCACTCTGAACAAGTGAATATCACAGTCACTTGTAGAATGCACTCATTCATGTCGCATGTAGAATGCCCACATTTCACTCAAAATCAATGTTCCTTGAAAATGTGTTAAACGCTCGAAAACATGAAAATCCATGCTTTGAAAATATTTCATGTCACATATGCTCGAATGCACTCATTTCACTCAAAATCAATGTTCCTTGTCAAACGTTTGCTTTATGCGCTGAAAAGGCGTTAGGAACAGGCTGAAGGTGCTCCTGCTGTAGGAAAGCTGTTTTCATGCACTCAGTAACACAAAGTGTGTTTTCCCACTCTGAACAAGTGCATATCACAGTCACATGTAGAATGCACTCATTCATGTCACATGTAGAATGCACTCATTTCACTCAGAATCAATGTTCCTTGTCAAAAGTTTGCTTTATGCGCTGAAAAGGCGTTCGGAACAAGCTGAATGCGCTCCTGCTGTAGCAAAGCTGTTTTCATGCACTCAGTGACACAAAGTGTGTTGTCCCACTCTGCACAAGTGCATATCACATTACTATGTTGAAAAATCATTTCAGCCGTGCTTTTACAGTTAAAATGACCAATATGATGAAAATTTCTTAAAAGCTCGAAAACATAAAAATCCATGCTTAGAAATTGTTTCATGTCACATATGCTCGAATGCACTCATTTCACCCAAAATCAATGTTCCTTGTCAAACGTTTGCTTTATGCGCTGAAAAGGCGTTAGGAACAGGCTGTGAAGGCGCACCTGCTTTAGGAAAGCTGTTTTCATGCACTCAGTGACACAAATTGTGATTTCCCACTCTGAACGAGTGCATATCACAGTACTATGTTGAAAACTCGTTTCAGACGTGCTTTTACAGTTAAAATGACCAATATGATGAAAATGTGTTAAAGGCTCGAAAACATGAAAATCCATGCACGTTTGCTTTATGCGCTGAAAAGGCGTTAGGAACAGGCTGTGAAGGCGCACCTGCTTTAGGAAAGCTGTTTTCATGCACTCAGTGACAGAAATTGTGATTTCCCACTCTGAACGAGTGCATATCACAGTACTATGTTGAAAACTCGTTTCAGACGTGCTTTTACAGTGAAAATGACCAATATGATGAAAATGTGTTAAAGGCTCGAAAACATGAAAATCCATGCTTAGAAATTGTTTCATTTCACATATGCTCGAATGCACTCATTTCACTCGAAATCAATGTTCCTTGTCAAACGTTTGCTTTATGCGCTGAAAAGGCGTTAGGAACAGGCTGAAGGTGCTCCTGCTGTAGGAAAGCTGTTTTCATGCACTCAGTAACACAAAGTGTGTTTTCCCACTCTGAACAAGTGCATATCACAGTCACATGTAGAATGCACTCATTCATGTCACATGTAGAATGCACTCATTTCACTCAGAATCAATGTTCCTTGTCAAACGTTTGCTTTATGCGCTGAAAAGGCGTTAGGAACAGGCTGTGAAGGCGCACCTGCTTTAGGAAAGCTGTTTTCATGCACTCAGTGACAGAAATTGTGATTTCCCACTCTGAACGAGTGCATATCACAGTACTATGTTGAAAACTCGTTTCAGACGTGCTTTTACAGTGAAAATGACCAATATGATGAAAATGTGTTAAAGGCTCGAAAACATGAAAATCCATGCATAGAAATTGTTTCATTTCACATATGCTCGAATGCACTCATTTCACTCGAAATCAATGTTCCTTGTCAAACGTTTGCTTTATGCGCTGAAAAGGCGTTAGGAACAGGCTGAAGGTGCTCCTGCTGTAGGAAAGCTGTTTTCATGCACTCAGTAACACAAAGTGTGTTTTCCCACTCTGAACAAGTGCATATCACAGTCACATGTAGAATGTCACATGTAGAATGCACTCATTTCACTCAGAATCAATGTTCCTTGTCAAACGTTTGCTTTATGCGCTGAAAAGGCGTTAGGAACAGGCTGTGAAGGCGCACCTGCTTTAGGAAAGCTGTTTTCATGCACTCAGTGACAGAAATTGTGATTTCCCACTCTGAACGAGTGCATATCACAGTACTATGTTGAAAACTCGTTTCAGACGTGCTTTTACAGTGAAAATGACCAATATGATGAAAATGTGTTAAAGGCTCGAAAACATGAAAATCCATGCTTAGAAATTGTTTCATGTCACATATGCTCGAATGCACTCATTTCACTCAAAATCAATGTTCCTTGTCAAACGTTTGCTTTATGCTCTGAAAAGGGGTTAGGAACAGGCTGAAGGCGCTCCTGCTGTAGGAAAGCTGTTTTCATGCTCTCAGTGGTTTTTCCCACTCTGAACAAGTGAATATCACAGTCACTTGTAGAATGCACTCATTCATGTCGCATGTAGAATGCCCTCATTTCACTCAAAATCAATGTTCCTTGAAAATGTGTTAAACGCTCGAAAACATGAAAATCCATGCTTTGAAAATATTTCATGTCACATATGCTCGAATGCACTCATTTCACTCAAAATCAATGTTCCTTGTCAAACGTTTGCTTTATGCGCTGAAAAGGCGTTAGGAACAGGCTGAAGGTGCTCCTGCTGTAGGAAAGCTGTTTTCATGCACTCAGTAACACAAAGTGTGTTTTCCCACTCTGAACAAGTGCATATCACAGTCACATGTAGAATGCACTCATTCATGTCACATGTAGAATGCACTCATTTCACTCAGAATCAATGTTCCTTGTCAAAAGTTTGCTTTATGCGCTGAAAAGGCGTTCGGAACAAGCTGAATGCGCTCCTGCTGTAGCAAAGCTGTTTTCATGCACTCAGTGACACAAAGTGTGTTGTCCCACTCTGCACAAGTGCATATCACATTACTATGTTGAAAAATCATTTCAGCCGTGCTTTTACAGTTAAAATGACCAATATGATGAAAATTTCTTAAAAGCTCGAAAACATAAAAATCCATGCTTAGAAATTGTTTCATGTCACATATGCTCGAATGCACTCATTTCACCCAAAATCAATGTTCCTTGTCAAACGTTTGCTTTATGCGCTGAAAAGGCGTTAGGAACAGGCTGTGAAGGCGCACCTGCTTTAGGAAAGCTGTTTTCATGCACTCAGTGACACAAATTGTGATTTCCCACTCTGAACGAGTGCATATCACAGTACTATGTTGAAAACTCGTTTCAGACGTGCTTTTACAGTTAAAATGACCAATATGATGAAAATGTGTTAAAGGCTCGAAAACATGAAAATCCATGCTTAGAAATTGTTTCATGTCACATATGCTCGAATGCACTCATTTCACTCAAAATCAATGTTCCTTGTCAAACGTTTGCTTTATGCGCTGAAAAGGCGTTAGGAACAGGCTGTGAAGGCGCACCTGCTTTAGGAAAGCTGTTTTCATGCACTCAGTGACAGAAATTGTGATTTCCCACTCTGAACGAGTGCATATCACAGTACTATGTTGAAAACTCGTTTCAGACGTGCTTTTACAGTGAAAATGACCAATATGATGAAAATGTGTTAAAGGCTCGAAAACATGAAAATCCATGCTTAGAAATTGTTTCATTTCACATATGCTCGAATGCACTCATTTCACTCGAAATCAATGTTCCTTGTCAAACGTTTGCTTTATGCGCTGAAAAGGCGTTAGGAACAGGCTGAAGGTGCTCCTGCTGTAGGAAAGCTGTTTTCATGCACTCAGTAACACAAAGTGTGTTTTCCCACTCTGAACAAGTGCATATCACAGTCACATGTAGAATGCACTCATTCATGTCACATGTAGAATGCACTCATTTCACTCAGAATCAATGTTCCTTGTCAAACGTTTGCTTTATGCGCTGAAAAGGCGTTAGGAACAGGCTGTGAAGGCGCACCTGCTTTAGGAAAGCTGTTTTCATGCACTCAGTGACAGAAATTGTGATTTCCCACTCTGAACGAGTGCATATCACAGTACTATGTTGAAAACTCGTTTCAGACGTGCTTTTACAGTGAAAATGACCAATATGATGAAAATGTGTTAAAGGCTCGAAAACATGAAAATCCATGCTTAGAAATTGTTTCATTTCACATATGCTCGAATGCACTCATTTCACTCAAAATCAATGTTCCTTGTCAAACGTTTGCTTTATGCTCTGAAAAGGGGTTCGGAACAGGCTGAAGGCGCTCCTGCCGTAGGAAAGCTGTTTTCATGCACTCAGTGGTTTTTCCCACTCTGAACAAGTGAATATCACAGTCACATGTAGAATGCACTCATTCATGTCGCATGTAGAATGCCCTCATTTCTCTCAAAATCAATGTTCCTTGAAAATGTGTTAAACGCTCGAAAACATGAAAATCCATGCTTAGAAATTGTTTCATGTCACATATGCTCGAATGCACTCATTTCACTCAAAATCAATGTTCCTTGTCAAACGTTTGCTTTATGCTCTGAAAAGGGGTTAGGAACAGGCTGAAGGCGCTCCTGCTGTAGGAAAGCTGTTTTCATGCACTCAGTGGTTTTTCCCACTCTGAACAAGTGAATATCACAGTCACTTGTAGAATGCACTCATTCATGTCGCATGTAGAATGCCCTCATTTCACTCAAAATCAATGTTCCTTGAAAATGTGTTAAACGCTCGAAAACATGAAAATCCATGCTTTGAAAATATTTCATGTCACATATGCTCGAATGCACTCATTTCACTCAAAATCAATGTTCCTTGTCAAACGTTTGCTTTATGCGCTGAAAAGGCGTTAGGAACAGGCTGAAGGTGCTCCTGCTGTAGGAAAGCTGTTTTCATGCACTCAGTAACACAAAGTGTGTTTTCCCACTCTGAACAAGTGCATATCACAGTCACATGTAGAATGCACTCATTCATGTCACATGTAGAATGCACTCATTTCACTCAGAATCAATGTTCCTTGTCAAAAGTTTGCTTTATGCGCTGAAAAGGCGTTCGGAACAAGCTGAATGCGCTCCTGCTGTAGCAAAGCTGTTTTCATGCACTCAGTGACACAAAGTGTGTTGTCCCACTCTGCACAAGTGCATATCACATTACTATGTTGAAAAATCATTTCAGCCGTGCTTTTACAGTTAAAATGACCAATATGATGAAAATTTCTTAAAAGCTCGAAAAACATAAAAATCCATGCTTAGAAATTGTTTCATGTCACATATGCTCGAATGCACTCATTTCACCCAAAATCAATGTTCCTTGTCAAACGTTTGCTTTATGCGCTGAAAAGGCGTTAGGAACAGGCTGTGAAGGCGCACCTGCTTTAGGAAAGCTGTTTTCATGCACTCAGTGACACAAATTGTGATTTCCCACTCTGAACGAGTGCATATCACAGTACTATGTTGAAAACTCGTTTCAGACGTGCTTTTACAGTTAAAATGACCAATATGATGAAAATGTGTTAAAGGCTCGAAAACATGAAAATCCATGCTTAGAAATTGTTTCATGTCACATATGCTCGAATGCACTCATTTCACTCAAAATCAATGTTCCTTGTCAAACGTTTGCTTTATGCGCTGAAAAGGCGTTAGGAACAGGCTGTGAAGGCGCACCTGCTTTAGGAAAGCTGTTTTCATGCACTCAGTGACAGAAATTGTGATTTCCCACTCTGAACGAGTGCATATCACAGTACTATGTTGAAAACTCGTTTCAGACGTGCTTTTACAGTGAAAATGACCAATATGATGAAAGTGTGTTAAAGGCTCGAAAACATGAAAATCCATGCTTAGAAATTGTTTCATTTCACATATGCTCGAATGCACTCATTTCACTCAAAATCAATGTTCCTTGTCAAACGTTTGCTTTATGCTCTGAAAAGGGGTTAGGAACAGGCTGAAGGCGCTCCTGCTGTAGGAAAGCTGTTTTCATGCTCTCAGTGGTTTTTCCCACTCTGAACAAGTGAATATCACAGTCACTTGTAGAATGCACTCATTCATGTCGCATGTAGAATGCCCTCATTTCACTCAAAATCAATGTTCCTTGAAAATGTGTTAAACGCTCGAAAACATGAAAATCCATGCTTAGAAATTGTTTCATGTCACATATGCTCGAATGCACTCATTTCACTCAAAATCAATGTTCCTTGTCAAACGTTTGCTTTATGCTCTGAAAAGGGGTTAGGAACAGGCTGAAGGCGCTCCTGCTGTAGGAAAGCTGTTTTCATGCACTCAGTGGTTTTTCCCACTCTGAACAAGTGAATATCACAGTCACTTGTAGAATGCACTCATTCATGTCGCATGTAGAATGCCCTCATTTCACTCAAAATCAATGTTCCTTGAAAATGTGTTAAACGCTCGAAAACATGAAAATCCATGCTTTGAAAATATTTCATGTCACATATGCTCGAATGCACTCATTTCACTCAAAATCAATGTTCCTTGTCAAACGTTTGCTTTATGCGCTGAAAAGGCGTTAGGAACAGGCTGAAGGTGCTCCTGCTGTAGGAAAGCTGTTTTCATGCACTCAGTGACACAAATTGTGATTTCCCACTCTGAACGAGTGCATATCACAGTACTATGTTGAAAACTCGTTTCAGACGTGCTTTTACAGTTAAAATGACCAATATGATGAAAATGTGTTAAAGGCTCGAAAACATGAAAATCCATGCTTAGAAATTGTTTCATGTCACATATGCTCGAATGCACTCATTTCACTCAAAATCAATGTTCCTTGTCAAACGTTTGCTTTATGCGCTGAAAAGGCGTTAGGAACAGGCTGTGAAGGCCCACCTGCTTTAGGAAAGCTGTTTTCATGCACTCAGTGACAGAAATTGTGATTTCCCACTCTGAACGAGTGCATATCACAGTACTATGTTGAAAACTCGTTTCAGACGTGCTTTTACAGTGAAAATGACCAATATGATGAAAATGTGTTAAAGGCTCGAAAACATGAAAATCCATGCTTAGAAATTGTTTCATTTCACATATGCTCGAATGCACTCATTTCACTCGAAATCAATGTTCCTTGTCAAACGTTTGCTTTATGCGCTGAAAAGGCGTTAGGAACAGGCTGAAGGTGCTCCTGCTGTAGGAAAGCTGTTTTCATGCACTCAGTAACACAAAGTGTGTTTTCCCACTCTGAACAAGTGCATATCACAGTCACATGTAGAATGCACTCATTCATGTCACATGTAGAATGCACTCATTTCACTCAGAATCAATGTTCCTTGTCAAACGTTTGCTTTATGCGCTGAAAAGGCGTTAGGAACAGGCTGTGAAGGCGCACCTGCTTTAGGAAAGCTGTTTTCATGCACTCAGTGACAGAAATTGTGATTTCCCACTCTGAACGAGTGCATATCACAGTACTATGTTGAAAACTCGTTTCAGACGTGCTTTTACAGTGAAAATGACCAATATGATGAAAATGTGTTAAAGGCTCGAAAACATGAAAATCCATGCTTAGAAATTGTTTCATTTCACATATGCTCGAATGCACTCATTTCACTCAAAATCAATGTTCCTTGTCAAACGTTTGCTTTATGCTCTGAAAAGGGGTTAGGAACAGGCTGAAGGCGCTCCTGCCGTAGGAAAGCTGTTTTCATGCACTCAGTGGTTTTTCCCACTCTGAACAAGTGAATATCACAGTCACATGTAGAATGCACTCATTCATGTCGCATGTAGAATGCCCTCATTTCTCTCAAAATCAATGTTCCTTGAAAATGTGTTAAACGCTCGAAAACATGAAAATCCATGCTTAGAAATTGTTTCATGTCACATATGCTCGAATGCACTCATTTCACTCAAAATCAATGTTCCTTGTCAAACGTTTGCTTTATGCTCTGAAAAGGCGTTCGGAACAAGCTGAATGCGCTCCTGCTGTAGCAAAGCTGTTTTCATGCACTCAGTGACACAAAGTGTGTTGTCCCACTCTGCACAAGTGCATATCACATTACTATGTTGAAAAATCATTTCAGCCGTGCTTTTACAGTTAAAATGACCAATATGATGAAAATTTCTTAAAAGCTCGAAAAACATAAAAATCCATGCTTAGAAATTGTTTCATGTCACATATGCTCGAATGCACTCATTTCACCCAAAATCAATGTTCCTTGTCAAACGTTTGCTTTATGCGCTGAAAAGGCGTTAGGAACAGGCTGTGAAGGCGCACCTGCTTTAGGAAAGCTGTTTTCATGCACTCAGTGACACAAATTGTGATTTCCCACTCTGAACGAGTGCATATCACAGTACTATGTTGAAAACTCGTTTCAGACGTGCTTTTACAGTTAAAATGACCAATATGATGAAAATGTGTTAAAGGCTCGAAAACATGAAAATCCATGCTTAGAAATTGTTTCATGTCACATATGCTCGAATGCACTCATTTCACTCAAAATCAATGTTCCTTGTCAAACGTTTGCTTTATGCGCTGAAAAGGCGTTAGGAACAGGCTGTGAAGGCGCACCTGCTTTAGGAAAGCTGTTTTCATGCACTCAGTGACAGAAATTGTGATTTCCCACTCTGAACGAGTGCATATCACAGTACTATGTTGAAAACTCGTTTCAGACGTGCTTTTACAGTGAAAATGACCAATATGATGAAAGTGTGTTAAAGGCTCGAAAACATGAAAATCCATGCTTAGAAATTGTTTCATTTCACATATGCTCGAATGCACTCATTTCACTCAAAATCAATGTTCCTTGTCAAACGTTTGCTTTATGCTCTGAAAAGGGGTTAGGAACAGGCTGAAGGCGCTCCTGCTGTAGGAAAGCTGTTTTCATGCTCTCAGTGGTTTTTCCCACTCTGAACAAGTGAATATCACAGTCACTTGTAGAATGCACTCATTCATGTCGCATGTAGAATGCCCTCATTTCACTCAAAATCAATGTTCCTTGAAAATGTGTTAAACGCTCGAAAACATGAAAATCCATGCTTAGAAATTGTTTCATGTCACATATGCTCGAATGCACTCATTTCACTCAAAATCAATGTTCCTTGTCAAACGTTTGCTTTATGCTCTGAAAAGGGGTTAGGAACAGGCTGAAGGCGCTCCTGCTGTAGGAAAGCTGTTTTCATGCACTCAGTGGTTTTTCCCACTCTGAACAAGTGAATATCACAGTCACTTGTAGAATGCACTCATTCATGTCGCATGTAGAATGCCCTCATTTCACTCAAAATCAATGTTCCTTGAAAATGTGTTAAACGCTCGAAAACATGAAAATCCATGCTTTGAAAATATTTCATGTCACATATGCTCGAATGCACTCATTTCACTCAAAATCAATGTTCCTTGTCAAACGTTTGCTTTATGCGCTGAAAAGGCGTTAGGAACAGGCTGAAGGTGCTCCTGCTGTAGGAAAGCTGTTTTCATGCACTCAGTGACACAAATTGTGATTTCCCACTCTGAACGAGTGCATATCACAGTACTATGTTGAAAACTCGTTTCAGACGTGCTTTTACAGTTAAAATGACCAATATGATGAAAATGTGTTAAAGGCTCGAAAACATGAAAATCCATGCTTAGAAATTGTTTCATGTCACATATGCTCGAATGCACTCATTTCACTCAAAATCAATGTTCCTTGTCAAACGTTTGCTTTATGCGCTGAAAAGGCGTTAGGAACAGGCTGTGAAGGCGCACCTGCTTTAGGAAAGCTGTTTTCATGCACTCAGTGACAGAAATTGTGATTTCCCACTCTGAACGAGTGCATATCACAGTACTATGTTGAAAACTCGTTTCAGACGTGCTTTTACAGTGAAAATGACCAATATGATGAAAATGTGTTAAAGGCTCGAAAACATGAAAATCCATGCTTAGAAATTGTTTCATGTCACATATGCTCGAATGCACTCATTTCACTCGAAATCAATGTTCCTTGTCAAACGTTTGCTTTATGCGCTGAAAAGGCGTTAGGAACAGGCTGAAGGTGCTCCTGCTGTAGGAAAGCTGTTTTCATGCACTCAGTAACACAAAGTGTGTTTTCCCACTCTGAACAAGTGCATATCACAGTCACATGTAGAATGCACTCATTCATGTCACATGTAGAATGCACTCATTTCACTCAGAATCAATGTTCCTTGTCAAACGTTTGCTTTATGCGCTGAAAAGGCGTTAGGAACAGGCTGTGAAGGCGCACCTGCTTTAGGAAAGCTGTTTTCATGCACTCAGTGACAGAAATTATGATTTCCCACTCTGAACGAGTGCATATCACAGTACTATGTTGAAAACTCGTTTCAGACGTGCTTTTACAGTGAAAATGACCAATATGATGAAAATGTGTTAAAGGCTCGAAAACATGAAAATCCATGCTTAGAAATTGTTTCATTTCACATATGCTCGAATGCACTCATTTCACTCAAAATCAATGTTCCTTGTCAAACGTTTGCTTTATGCTCTGAAAAGGGGTTAGGAACAGGCTGAAGGCGCTCCTGCCGTAGGAAAGCTGTTTTCATGCACTCAGTGGTTTTTCCCACTCTGAACAAGTGAATATCACAGTCACATGTAGAATGCACTCATTCATGTCGCATGTAGAATGCCCTCATTTCTCTCAAAATCAATGTTCCTTGAAAATGTGTTAAACGCTTGAAAACATGAAAATCCATGCTTAGAAATTGTTTCATGTCACATATGCTCGAATGCACTCATTTCACTCAAAATCAATGTTCCTTGTCAAACGTTTGCTTTATGCTCTGAAAAGGGGTTAGGAACAGGCTGAAGGCGCTCCTGCTGTAGGAAAGCTGTTTTCATGCACTCAGTGGTTTTTCCCACTCTGAACAAGTGAATATCACAGTCACTTGTAGAATGCACTCATTCATGTCGCATGTAGAATGCCCTCATTTCACTCAAAATCAATGTTCCTTGAAAATGTGTTAAACGCTCGAAAACATGAAAATCCATGCTTTGAAAATATTTCATGTCACATATGCTCGAATGCACTCATTTCACTCAAAATCAATGTTCCTTGTCAAACGTTTGCTTTATGCGCTGAAAAGGCGTTAGGAACAGGCTGAAGGTGCTCCTGCTGTAGGAAAGCTGTTTTCATGCACTCAGTAACACAAAGTGTGTTTTCCCACTCTGAACAAGTGCATATCACAGTCACATGTAGAATGCACTCATTCATGTCACATGTAGAATGCACTCATTTCACTCAGAATCAATGTTCCTTGTCAAAAGTTTGCTTTATGCGCTGAAAAGGCGTTCGGAACAAGCTGAATGCGCTCCTGCTGTAGCAAAGCTGTTTTCATGCACTCAGTGACACAAAGTGTGTTGTCCCACTCTGCACAAGTGCATATCACAGTACTATGTTGAAAACTCGTTTCAGACGTGCTTTTACAGTTAAAATGACCAATATGATGAAAATGTGTTAAAGGCTCGAAAACATGAAAATCCATGCTTAGAAATTGTTTCATGTCACATATGCTCGAATGCACTCATTTCACCCAAAATCAATGTTCCTTGTCAAACGTTTGCTTTATGCGCTGAAAAGGCGTTAGGAACAGGCTGTGAAGGCGCACCTGCTTTAGGAAAGCTGTTTTCATGCACTCAGTGACACAAATTGTGATTTCCCACTCTGAACGAGTGCATATCACAGTACTATGTTGAAAACTCGTTTCAGACGTGCTTTTACAGTTAAAATGACCAATATGATGAAAATGTGTTAAAGGCTCGAAAACATGAAAATCCATGCTTAGAAATTGTTTCATGTCACATATGCTCGAATGCACTCATTTCACTCAAAATCAATGTTCCTTGTCAAACGTTTGCTTTATGCGCTGAAAAGGCGTTAGGAACAGGCTGTGAAGGCGCACCTGCTTTAGGAAAGCTGTTTTCATGCACTCAGTGACAGAAATTGTGATTTCCCACTCTGAACGAGTGCATATCACAGTACTATGTTGAAAACTCGTTTCAGATGTGCTTTTACAGTGAAAATGACCAATATGATGAAAATGTGTTAAAGGCTCGAAAACATGAAAATCCATGCTTAGAAATTGTTTCATTTCACATATGCTCGAATGCACTCATTTCACTCGAAATCAATGTTCCTTGTCAAACGTTTGCTTTATGCGCTGAAAAGGCGTTAGGAACAGGCTGAAGGTGCTCCTGCTGTAGGAAAGCTGTTTTCATGCACTCAGTAACACAAAGTGTGTTTTCCCACTCTGAACAAGTGCATATCACAGTCACATGTAGAATGCACTCATTCATGTCACATGTAGAATGCACTCATTTCACTCAGAATCAATGTTCCTTGTCAAAAGTTTGCTTTATGCGCTGAAAAGGCGTTCGGAACAAGCTGAATGCGCTCCTGCTGTAGCAAAGCTGTTTTCATGCACTCAGTGACACAAAGTGTGTTGTCCCACTCTGCACAAGTGCATATCACATTACTATGTTGAAAAATCATTTCAGCCGTGCTTTTACAGTTAAAATGACCAATATGATGAAAATTTCTTAAAAGCTCGAAAAACATAAAAATCCATGCTTAGAAATGGTTTCATGTCACATATGCTCGAATGCACTCATTTCACCCAAAATCAATGTTCCTTGTCAAACGTTTGCTTTATGCGCTGAAAAGGCGTTAGGAACAGGCTGTGAAGGCGCACCTGCTTTAGGAAAGCTGTTTTCATGCACTCAGTGACACAAATTGTGATTTCCCACTCTGAACGAGTGCATATCACAGTACTATGTTGAAAACTCGTTTCAGACGTGCTTTTACAGTTAAAATGACCAATATGATGAAAATGTGTTAAAGGCTCGAAAACATGAAAATCCATGCTTAGAAATTGTTTCATGTCACATATGCTCGAATGCACTCATTTCACTCAAAATCAATGTTCCTTGTCAAACGTTTGCTTTATGCGCTGAAAAGGCGTTAGGAACAGGCTGTGAAGGCGCACCTGCTTTAGGAAAGCTGTTTTCATGCACTCAGTGACAGAAATTGTGATTTCCCACTCTGAACGAGTGCATATCACAGTACTATGTTGAAAACTCGTTTCAGACGTGCTTTTACAGTGAAAATGACCAATATGATGAAAGTGTGTTAAAGGCTCGAAAACATGAAAATCCATGCTTAGAAATTGTTTCATTTCACATATGCTCGAATGCACTCATTTCACTCAAAATCAATGTTCCTTGTCAAACGTTTGCTTTATGCTCTGAAAAGGGGTTAGGAACAGGCTGAAGGCGCTCCTGCTGTAGGAAAGCTGTTTTCATGCTCTCAGTGGTTTTTCCCACTCTGAACAAGTGAATATCACAGTCACTTGTAGAATGCACTCATTCATGTCGCATGTAGAATGCCCTCATTTCACTCAAAATCAATGTTCCTTGAAAATGTGTTAAACGCTCGAAAACATGAAAATCCATGCTTAGAAATTGTTTCATGTCACATATGCTCGAATGCACTCATTTCACTCAAAATCAATGTTCCTTGTCAAACGTTTGCTTTATGCTCTGAAAAGGGGTTAGGAACAGGCTGAAGGCGCTCCTGCTGTAGGAAAGCTGTTTTCATGCACTCAGTGGTTTTTCCCACTCTGAACAAGTGAATATCACAGTCACTTGTAGAATGCACTCATTCATGTCGCATGTAGAATGCCCTCATTTCACTCAAAATCAATGTTCCTTGAAAATGTGTTAAACGCTCGAAAACATGAAAATCCATGCTTTGAAAATATTTCATGTCACATATGCTCGAATGCACTCATTTCACTCAAAATCAATGTTCCTTGTCAAACGTTTGCTTTATGCGCTGAAAAGGCGTTAGGAACAGGCTGAAGGTGCTCCTGCTGTAGGAAAGCTGTTTTCATGCACTCAGTAACACAAAGTGTGTTTTCCCACTCTGAACAAGTGCATATCACAGTCACAAGTAGAATGCACTCATTCATGTCACATGTAGAATGCACTCATTTCACTCAGAATCAATGTTCCTTGTCAAAAGTTTGCTTTATGCGCTGAAAAGGCGTTCGGAACAAGCTGAATGCGCTCCTGCTGTAGCAAAGCTGTTTTCATGCACTCAGTGACACAAAGTGTGTTGTCCCACTCTGCACAAGTGCATATCACATTACTATGTTGAAAAATCATTTCAGCCGTGCTTTTACAGTTAAAATGACCAATATGATGAAAATTTCTTAAAAGCTCGAAAAACATAAAAATCCATGCTTAGAAATTGTTTCATGTCACATATGCTCGAATGCACTCATTTCACCCAAAATCAATGTTCCTTGTCAAACGTTTGCTTTATGCGCTGAAAAGGCGTTAGGAACAGGCTGTGAAGGCGCACCTGCTTTAGGAAAGCTGTTTTCATGCACTCAGTGACACAAATTGTGATTTCCCACTCTGAACGAGTGCATATCACAGTACTATGTTGAAAACTCGTTTCAGACGTGCTTTTACAGTTAAAATGACCAATATGATGAAAATGTGTTAAAGGCTCGAAAACATGAAAATCCATGCTTAGAAATTGTTTCATGTCACATATGCTCGAATGCACTCATTTCACTCAAAATCAATGTTCCTTGTCAAAAGTTTGCTTTATGCGCTGAAAAGGCGTTAGGAACAGGCTGTGAAGGCGCACCTGCTTTAGGAAAGCTGTTTTCATGCACTCAGTGACAGAAATTGTGATTTCCCACTCTGAACGAGTGCATATCACAGTACTATGTTGAAAACTCGTTTCAGACGTGCTTTTACAGTGAAAATGACCAATATGATGAAAATGTGTTAAAGGCTCGAAAACATGAAAATCCATGCTTAGAAATTGTTTCATTTCACATATGCTCGAATGCACTCATTTCACTCAAAATCAATGTTCCTTGTCAAACGTTTGCTTTATGCTCTGAAAAGGGGTTAGGAACAGGCTGAAGGCGCTCCTGCCGTAGGAAAGCTGTTTTCATGCACTCAGTGGTTTTTCCCACTCTGAACAAGTGAATATCACAGTCACATGTAGAATGCACTCATTCATGTCGCATGTAGAATGCCCTCATTTCACTCAAAATCAATGTTCCTTGAAAATGTGTTAAACGCTCGAAAACATGAAAATCCATGCTTAGAAATTGTTTCATGTCACATATGCTCGAATGCACTCATTTCACTCAAAATCAATGTTCCTTGTCAAACGTTTGCTTTATGCTCTGAAAAGGGGTTAGGAACAGGCTGAAGGCGCTCCTGCTGTAGGAAAGCTGTTTTCATGCACTCAGTGGTTTTTCCCACTCTGAACAAGTGAATATCACAGTCACTTGTAGAATGCACTCATTCATGTCGCATGTAGAATGCCCTCATTTCACTCAAAATCAATGTTCCTTGAAAATGTGTTAAACGCTCGAAAACATGAAAATCCATGCTTTGAAAATATTTCATGTCACATATGCTCGAATGCACTCATTTCACTCAAAATCAATGTTCCTTGTCAAACGTTTGCTTTATGCGCTGAAAAGGCGTTAGGAACAGGCTGAAGGTGCTCCTGCTGTAGGAAAGCTGTTTTCATGCACTCAGTAACACAAAGTGTGTTTTCCCACTCTGAACAAGTGCATATCACAGTCACATGTAGAATGCACTCATTCATGTCACATGTAGAATGCACTCATTTCACTCAGAATCAATGTTCCTTGTCAAAAGTTTGCTTTATGCGCTGAAAAGGCGTTCGGAACAAGCTGAATGCGCTCCTGCTGTAGCAAAGCTGTTTTCATGCACTCAGTGACACAAAGTGTGTTGTCCCACTCTGCACAAGTGCATATCACATTACTATGTTGAAAAATCATTTCAGCCGTGCTTTTACAGTTAAAATGACCAATATGATGAAAATTTCTTAAAAGCTCGAAAACATAAAAATCCATGCTTAGAAATTGTTTCATGTCACATATGCTCGAATGCACTCATTTCACCCAAAATCAATGTTCCTTGTCAAACGTTTGCTTTATGCGCTGAAAAGGCGTTAGGAACAGGCTGTGAAGGCACACCTGCTTTAGGAAAGCTGTTTTCATGCACTCAGTGACACAAATTGTGATTTCCCACTCTGAACGAGTGCATATCACAGTACTATGTTGAAAACTCGTTTCAGACGTGCTTTTACAGTTAAAATGTCCAATATGATGAAAATGTGTTAAAGGCTCGAAAACATGAAAATCCATGCTTAGAAATTGTTTCATGTCACATATGCTCGAATGCACTCATTTCACTCAAAATCAATGTTCCTTGTCAAACGTTTGCTTTATGCGCTGAAAAGGCGTTAGGAACAGGCTGTGAAGGCGCACCTACTTTAGGAAAGCTGTTTTCATGCACTCAGTAACACAAAGTGTGTTTTCCGACTCTGAACAAGTGCATATCACAGTCACATGTAGAATGCACTCATTCATGTCACATGTAGAATGCACTCATTTCACTCAGAATCAATGTTCCTTGTCAAACGTTTGCTTTATGCGCTGAAAAGGCGTTAGGAACAGGCTGTGAAGGCGCACCTGCTTTAGGAAAGCTGTTTTCATGCACTCAGTGACAGAAATTGTGATTTCCCACTCTGAACGAGTGCATATCACAGTACTATGTTGAAAACTCGTTTCAGACGTGCTTTTACAGTGAAAATGACCAATATGATGAAAATGTGTTAAAGGCTCGAAAACATGAAAATCCATGCTTAGAAATTGTTTCATGTCACATATGCTCGAATGCACTCATTTCACTCAAAATCAATGTTCCTTGTCAAACGTTTGCTTTATGCTCTGAAAAGGGGTTAGGAACAGGCTGAAGTCGCTCCTGCTGTAGGAAAGCTGTTTTCATGCTCTCAGTGGTTTTTCCCACTCTGAACAAGTGAATATCACAGTCACTTGTAGAATGCACTCATTCATGTCGCATGTAGAATGCCCTCATTTCACTCAAAATCAATGTTCCTTGAAAATGTGTTAAACGCTCGAAAACATGAAAATCCATGCTTTGAAAATATTTCATGTCACATATGCTCGAATGCACTCATTTCACTCAAAATCAATGTTCCTTGTCAAACGTTTGCTTTATGCGCTGAAAAGGCGTTAGGAACAGGCTGAAGGTGCTCCTGCTGTAGGAAAGCTGTTTTCATGCACTCAGTAACACAAAGTGTGTTTTCCCACTCTGAACAAGTGCATATCACAGTCACATGTAGAATGCACTCATTCATGTCACATGTAGAATGCACTCATTTCACTCAGAATCAATGTTCCTTGTCAAAAGTTTGCTTTATGCGCTGAAAAGGCGTTCGGAACAAGCTGAATGCGCTCCTGCTGTAGCAAAGCTGTTTTCATGCACTCAGTGACACAAAGTGTGTTGTCCCACTCTGCACAAGTGCATATCACATTACTATGTTGAAAAATCATTTCAGCCGTGCTTTTACAGTTAAAATGACCAATATGATGAAAATTTCTTAAAAGCTCGAAAACATAAAAATCCATGCTTAGAAATTGTTTCATGTCACATATGCTCGAATGCACTCATTTCACCCAAAATCAATGTTCCTTGTCAAACGTTTGCTTTATGCGCTGAAAAGGCGTTAGGAACAGGCTGTGAAGGCGCACCTGCTTTAGGAAAGCTGTTTTCATGCACTCAGTGACACAAATTGTGATTTCCCACTCTGAACGAGTGCATATCACAGTACTATGTTGAAAACTCGTTTCAGACGTGCTTTTACAGTGAAAATGACCAATATGATGAAAATGTGTTAAAGGCTCGAAAACATGAAAATCCATGCTTAGAAATTGTTTCATGTCACATATGCTCGAATGCACTCATTTCACTCAAAATCAATGTTCCTTGTCAAACGTTTGCTTTATGCGCTGAAAAGGCGTTAGGAACAGGCTGTGAAGGCGCACCTGCTTTAGGAAAGCTGTTTTCATGCACTCAGTGACAGAAATTGTGATTTCCCACTCTGAACGAGTGCATATCACAGTACTATGTTGAAAACTCGTTTCAGACGTGCTTTTACAGTGAAAATGACCAATATGATGAAAATGTGTTAAAGGCTCGAAAACATGAAAATCCATGCTTAGAAATTGTTTCATTTCACATATGCTCGAATGCACTCATTTCACTCGAAATCAATGTTCCTTGTCAAACGTTTGCTTTATGCGCTGAAAAGGCGTTAGGAACAGGCTGAAGGTGCTCCTGCTGTAGGAAAGCTGTTTTCATGCACTCAGTAACACAAAGTGTGTTTTCCCACTCTGAACAAGTGCATATCACAGTCACATGTAGAATGCACTCATTCATGTCACATGTAGAATGCACTCATTTCACTCAGAATCAATGTTCCTTGTCAAACGTTTGCTTTATGCGCTGAAAAGGCGTTAGGAACAGGCTGTGAAGGCGCACCTGCTTTAGGAAAGCTGTTTTCATGCACTCAGTGACACAAATTGTGATTTCCCACTCTGAACGAGTGCATATCACAGTACTATGTTGAAAACTCGTTTCAGACGTGCTTTTACAGTTAAAATGACCAATATGATGAAAATGTGTTAAAGGCTCGAAAACATGAAAATCCATGCTTAGAAATTGTTTCATGTCACATATGCCCGAATGCACTCATTTCACTCAAAATCAATGTTCCTTGTCAAACGTTTGCTTTATGCGCTGAAAAGGCGTTAGGAACAGGCTGTGAAGGCGCACCTGCTTTAGGAAAGCTGTTTTCATGCACTCAGTGACAGAAATTGTGATTTCCCACTCTGAACGAGTGCATATCACAGTACTATGTTGAAAACTCGTTTCAGACGTGCTTTTACAGTGAAAATGACCAATATGATGAAAATGTGTTAAAGGCTCGAAAACATGAAAATCCATGCTTAGAAATTGTTTCATTTCACATATGCTCGAATGCACTCATTTCACTCGAAATCAATGTTCCTTGTCAAACGTTTGCTTTATGCGCTGAAAAGGCGTTAGGAACAGGCTGAAGGTGCTCCTGCTGTAGGAAAGCTGTTTTCATGCACTCAGTAACACAAAGTGTGTTTTCCCACTCTGAACAAGTGCATATCACAGTCACATGTAGAATGCACTCATTCATGTCACATGTAGAATGCACTCATTTCACTCAGAATCAATGTTCCTTGTCAAAAGTTTGCTTTATGCGCTGAAAAGGCGTTCGGAACAAGCTGAATGCGCTCCTGCTGTAGCAAAGCTGTTTTCATGCACTCAGTGACACAAAGTGTGTTGTCCCACTCTGCACAAGTGCATATCACATTACTATGTTGAAAAATCATTTCAGCCGTGCTTTTACAGTTAAAATGACCAATATGATGAAAATTTCTTAAAAGCTCGAAAAACATAAAAATCCATGCTTAGAAATTGTTTCATGTCACATATGCTCGAATGCACTCATTTCACCCAAAATCAATGTTCCTTGTCAAACGTTTGCTTTATGCGCTGAAAAGGCGTTAGGAACAGGCTGTGAAGGCGCACCTGCTTTAGGAAAGCTGTTTTCATGCACTCAGTGACACAAATTGTGATTTCCCACTCTGAACGAGTGCATATCACAGTACTATGTTGAAAACTCGTTTCAGACGTGCTTTTACAGTTAAAATGACCAATATGATGAAAATGTGTTAAAGGCTCGAAAACATGAAAATCCATGCTTAGAAATTGTTTCATGTCACATATGCTCGAATGCACTCATTTCACTCAAAATCAATGTTCCTTGTCAAACGTTTGCTTTATGCGCTGAAAAGGCGTTAGGAACAGGCTGTGAAGGCGCACCTGCTTTAGGAAAGCTGTTTTCATGCACTCAGTGACAGAAATTGTGATTTCCCACTCTGAACGAGTGCATATCACAGTACTATGTTGAAAACTCGTTTCAGACGTGCTTTTACAGTGAAAATGACCAATATGATGAAAGTGTGTTAAAGGCTCGAAAACATGAAAATCCATGCTTAGAAATTGTTTCATTTCACATATGCTCGAATGCACTCATTTCACTCAAAATCAATGTTCCTTGTCAAACGTTTGCTTTATGCTCTGAAAAGGGGTTAGGAACAGGCTGAAGGCGCTCCTGCTGTAGGAAAGCTGTTTTCATGCTCTCAGTGGTTTTTCCCACTCTGAACAAGTGAATATCACAGTCACTTGTAGAATGCACTCATTCATGTCGCATGTAGAATGCCCTCATTTCACTCAAAATCAATGTTCCTTGAAAATGTGTTAAACGCTCGAAAACATGAAAATCCATGCTTAGAAATTGTTTCATGTCACATATGCTCGAATGCACTCATTTCACTCAAAATCAATGTTCCTTGTCAAACGTTTGCTTTATGCTCTGAAAAGGGGTTAGGAACAGGCTGAAGGCGCTCCTGCTGTAGGAAAGCTGTTTTCATGCACTCAGTGGTTTTTCCCACTCTGAACAAGTGAATATCACAGTCACTTGTAGAATGCACTCATTCATGTCGCATGTAGAATGCCCTCATTTCACTCAAAATCAATGTTCCTTGAAAATGTGTTAAACGCTCGAAAACATGAAAATCCATGCTTTGAAAATATTTCATGTCACATATGCTCGAATGCACTCATTTCACTCAAAATCAATGTTCCTTGTCAAACGTTTGCTTTATGCGCTGAAAAGGCGTTAGGAACAGGCTGAAGGTGCTCCTGCTGTAGGAAAGCTGTTTTCATGCACTCAGTAACACAAAGTGTGTTTTCCCACTCTGAACAAGTGCATATCACAGTCACAAGTAGAATGCACTCATTCATGTCACATGTAGAATGCACTCATTTCACTCAGAATCAATGTTCCTTGTCAAAAGTTTGCTTTATGCGCTGAAAAGGCGTTCGGAACAAGCTGAATGCGCTCCTGCTGTAGCAAAGCTGTTTTCATGCACTCAGTGACACAAAGTGTGTTGTCCCACTCTGCACAAGTGCATATCACATTACTATGTTGAAAAATCATTTCAGCCGTGCTTTTACAGTTAAAATGACCAATATGATGAAAATTTCTTAAAAGCTCGAAAAACATAAAAATCCATGCTTAGAAATTGTTTCATGTCACATATGCTCGAATGCACTCATTTCACCCAAAATCAATGTTCCTTGTCAAACGTTTGCTTTATGCGCTGAAAAGGCGTTAGGAACAGGCTGTGAAGGCGCACCTGCTTTAGGAAAGCTGTTTTCATGCACTCAGTGACACAAATTGTGATTTCCCACTCTGAACGAGTGCATATCACAGTACTATGTTGAAAACTCGTTTCAGACGTGCTTTTACAGTTAAAATGACCAATATGATGAAAATGTGTTAAAGGCTCGAAAACATGAAAATCCATGCTTAGAAATTGTTTCATGTCACATATGCTCGAATGCACTCATTTCACTCAAAATCAATGTTCCTTGTCAAACGTTTGCTTTATGCGCTGAAAAGGCGTTAGGAACAGGCTGTGAAGGCGCACCTGCTTTAGGAAAGCTGTTTTCATGCACTCAGTGACAGAAATTGTGATTTCCCACTCTGAACGAGTGCATATCACAGTACTATGTTGAAAACTCGTTTCAGACGTGCTTTTACAGTGAAAATGACCAATATGATGAAAATGTGTTAAAGGCTCGAAAACATGAAAATCCATGCTTAGAAATTGTTTCATTTCACATATGCTCGAATGCACTCATTTCACTCAAAATCAATGTTCCTTGTCAAACGTTTGCTTTATGCTCTGAAAAGGGGTTAGGAACAGGCTGAAGGCGCTCCTGCCGTAGGAAAGCTGTTTTCATGCACTCAGTGGTTTTTCCCACTCTGAACAAGTGAATATCACAGTCACATGTAGAATGCACTCATTCATGTCGCATGTAGAATGCCCTCATTTCTCTCAAAATCAATGTTCCTTGAAAATGTGTTAAACGCTCGAAAACATGAAAATCCATGCTTAGAAATTGTTTCATGTCACATATGCTCGAATGCACTCATTTCACTCAAAATCAATGTTCCTTGTCAAACGTTTGCTTTATGCTCTGAAAAGGGGTTAGGAACAGGCTGAAGGCGCTCCTGCTGTAGGAAAGCTGTTTTCATGCACTCAGTGGTTTTTCCCACTCTGAACAAGTGAATATCACAGTCACTTGTAGAATGCACTCATTCATGTCGCATGTAGAATGCCCTCATTTCACTCAAAATCAATGTTCCTTGAAAATGTGTTAAACGCTCGAAAACATGAAAATCCATGCTTTGAAAATATTTCATGTCACATATGCTCGAATGCACTCATTTCACTCAAAATCAATGTTCCTTGTCAAACGTTTGCTTTATGCGCTGAAAAGGCGTTAGGAACAGGCTGAAGGTGCTCCTGCTGTAGGAAAGCTGTTTTCATGCACTCAGTAACACAAAGTGTGTTTTCCCACTCTGAACAAGTGCATATCACAGTCACATGTAGAATGCACTCATTCATGTCACATGTAGAATGCACTCATTTCACTCAGAATCAATGTTCCTTGTCAAAAGTTTGCTTTATGCGCTGAAAAGGCGTTCGGAACAAGCTGAATGCGCTCCTGCTGTAGCAAAGCTGTTTTCATGCACTCAGTGACACAAAGTGTGTTGTCCCACTCTGCACAAGTGCATATCACATTACTATGTTGAAAAATCATTTCAGCCGTGCTTTTACAGTTAAAATGACCAATATGATGAAAATTTCTTAAAAGCTCGAAAACATAAAAATCCATGCTTAGAAATTGTTTCATGTCACATATGCTCGAATGCACTCATTTCACCCAAAATCAATGTTCCTTGTCAAACGTTTGCTTTATGCGCTGAAAAGGCGTTAGGAACAGGCTGTGAAGGCGCACCTGCTTTAGGAAAGCTGTTTTCATGCACTCAGTGACACAAATTGTGATTTCCCACTCTGAACGAGTGCATATCACAGTACTATGTTGAAAACTCGTTTCAGACGTGCTTTTACAGTGAAAATGACCAATATGATGAAAATGTGTTAAAGGCTCGAAAACATGAAAATCCATGCTTAGAAATTGTTTCATGTCACATATGCTCGAATGCACTCATTTCACTCAAAATCAATGTTCCTTGTCAAACGTTTGCTTTATGCGCTGAAAAGGCGTTAGGAACAGGCTGTGAAGGCGCACCTGCTTTAGGAAAGCTGTTTTCATGCACTCAGTGACACAAATTGTGATTTCCCACTCTGAACGAGTGCATATCACAGTACTATGTTGAAAACTCGTTTCAGACGTGCTTTTACAGTTAAAATGACCAATATGATGAAAATGTGTTAAAGGCTCGAAAACATGAAAATCCATGCTTAGAAATTGTTTCATGTCACATATGCTCGAATGCACTCATTTCACTCAAAATCAATGTTCCTTGTCAAACGTTTGCTTTATGCGCTGAAAAGGCGTTAGGAACAGGCTGTGAAGGCGCACCTGCTTTAGGAAAGCTGTTTTCATGCACTCAGTGACAGAAATTGTGATTTCCCACTCTGAACGAGTGCATATCACAGTACTATGTTGAAAACTCGTTTCAGACGTGCTTTTACAGTGAAAATGACCAATATGATGAAAATGTGTTAAAGGCTCGAAAACATGAAAATCCATGCTTAGAAATTGTTTCATTTCACATATGCTCGAATGCACTCATTTCACTCGAAATCAATGTTCCTTGTCAAACGTTTGCTTTATGCGCTGAAAAGGCGTTAGGAACAGGCTGAAGGTGCTCCTGCTGTAGGAAAGCTGTTTTCATGCACTCAGTAACACAAAGTGTGTTTTCCCACTCTGAACAAGTGCATATCACAGTCACATGTAGAATGCACTCATTCATGTCACATGTAGAATGCACTCATTTCACTCAGAATCAATGTTCCTTGTCAAAAGTTTGCTTTATGCGCTGAAAAGGCGTTCGGAACAAGCTGAATGCGCTCCTGCTGTAGCAAAGCTGTTTTCATGCACTCAGTGACACAAAGTGTGTTGTCCCACTCTGCACAAGTGCATATCACATTACTATGTTGAAAAATCATTTCAGCCGTGCTTTTACAGTTAAAATGACCAATATGATGAAAATTTCTTAAAAGCTCGAAAAACATAAAAATCCATGCTTAGAAATTGTTTCATGTCACATATGCTCGAATGCACTCATTTCACCCAAAATCAATGTTCCTTGTCAAACGTTTGCTTTATGCGCTGAAAAGGCGTTAGGAACAGGCTGTGAAGGCGCACCTGCTTTAGGAAAGCTGTTTTCATGCACTCAGTGACACAAATTGTGATTTCCCACTCTGAACGAGTGCATATCACAGTACTATGTTGAAAACTCGTTTCAGACGTGCTTTTACAGTTAAAATGACCAATATGATGAAAATGTGTTAAAGGCTCGAAAACATGAAAATCCATGCTTAGAAATTGTTTCATGTCACATATGCTCGAATGCACTCATTTCACTCAAAATCAATGTTCCTTGTCAAACGTTTGCTTTATGCGCTGAGAAGGCGTTAGGAACAGGCTGTGAAGGCGCACCTGCTTTAGGAAAGCTGTTTTCATGCACTCAGTGACAGAAATTGTGATTTCCCACTCTGAACGAGTGCATATCACAGTACTATGTTGAAAACTCGTTTCAGACGTGCTTTTACAGTGAAAATGACCAATATGATGAAAGTGTGTTAAAGGCTCGAAAACATGAAAATCCATGCTTAGAAATTGTTTCATTTCACATATGCTCGAATGCACTCATTTCACTCAAAATCAATGTTCCTTGTCAAACGTTTGCTTTATGCTCTGAAAAGGGGTTAGGAACAGGCTGAAGGCGCTCCTGCTGTAGGAAAGCTGTTTTCATGCTCTCAGTGGTTTTTCCCACTCTGAACAAGTGAATATCACAGTCACTTGTAGAATGCACTCATTCATGTCGCATGTAGAATGCCCTCATTTCACTCAAAATCAATGTTCCTTGAAAATGTGTTAAACGCTCGAAAACATGAAAATCCATGCTTAGAAATTGTTTCATGTCACATATGCTCGAATGCACTCATTTCACTCAAAATCAATGTTCCTTGTCAAACGTTTGCTTTATGCTCTGAAAAGGGGTTAGGAACAGGCTGAAGGCGCTCCTGCTGTAGGAAAGCTGTTTTCATGCACTCAGTGGTTTTTCCCACTCTGAACAAGTGAATATCACAGTCACTTGTAGAATGCACTCATTCATGTCGCATGTAGAATGCCCTCATTTCACTCAAAATCAATGTTCCTTGAAAATGTGTTAAACGCTCGAAAACATGAAAATCCATGCTTTGAAAATATTTCATGTCACATATGCTCGAATGCACTCATTTCACTCAAAATCAATGTTCCTTGTCAAACGTTTGCTTTATGCGCTGAAAAGGCGTTAGGAACAGGCTGAAGGTGCTCCTGCTGTAGGAAAGCTGTTTTCATGCACTCAGTAACACAAAGTGTGTTTTCCCACTCTGAACAAGTGCATATCACAGTCACAAGTAGAATGCACTCATTCATGTCACATGTAGAATGCACTCATTTCACTCAGAATCAATGTTCCTTGTCAAAAGTTTGCTTTATGCGCTGAAAAGGCGTTCGGAACAAGCTGAATGCGCTCCTGCTGTAGCAAAGCTGTTTTCATGCACTCAGTGACACAAAGTGTGTTGTCCCACTCTGCACAAGTGCATATCACATTACTATGTTGAAAAATCATTTCAGCCGTGCTTTTACAGTTAAAATGACCAATATGATGAAAATTTCTTAAAAGCTCGAAAAACATAAAAATCCATGCTTAGAAATTGTTTCATGTCACATATGCTCGAATGCACTCATTTCACCCAAAATCAATGTTCCTTGTCAAACGTTTGCTTTATGCGCTGAAAAGGCGTTAGGAACAGGCTGTGAAGGCGCACCTGCTTTAGGAAAGCTGTTTTCATGCACTCAGTGACACAAATTGTGATTTCCCACTCTGAACGAGTGCATATCACAGTACTATGTTGAAAACTCGTTTCAGACGTGCTTTTACAGTTAAAATGACCAATATGATGAAAATGTGTTAAAGGCTCGAAAACATGAAAATCCATGCTTAGAAATTGTTTCATGTCACATATGCTCGAATGCACTCATTTCACTCAAAATCAATGTTCCTTGTCAAACGTTTGCTTTATGCGCTGAAAAGGCGTTAGGAACAGGCTGTGAAGGCGCACCTGCTTTAGGAAAGCTGTTTTCATGCACTCAGTGACAGAAATTGTGATTTCCCACTCTGAACGAGTGCATATCACAGTACTATGTTGAAAACTCGTTTCAGACGTGCTTTTACAGTGAAAATGACCAATATGATGAAAATGTGTTAAAGGCTCGAAAACATGAAAATCCATGCTTAGAAATTGTTTCATTTCACATATGCTCGAATGCACTCATTTCACTCAAAATCAATGTTCCTTGTCAAACGTTTGCTTTATGCTCTGAAAAGGGGTTAGGAACAGGCTGAAGGCGCTCCTGCCGTAGGAAAGCTGTTTTCATGCACTCAGTGGTTTTTCCCACTCTGAACAAGTGAATATCACAGTCACATGTAGAATGCACTCATTCATGTCGCATGTAGAATGCCCTCATTTCACTCAAAATCAATGTTCCTTGAAAATGTGTTAAACGCTCGAAAACATGAAAATCCATGCTTAGAAATTGTTTCATGTCACATATGCTCGAATGCACTCATTTCACTCAAAATCAATGTTCCTTGTCAAACGTTTGCTTTATGCTCTGAAAAGGGGTTAGGAACAGGCTGAAGGCGCTCCTGCTGTAGGAAAGCTGTTTTCATGCACTCAGTGGTTTTTCCCACTCTGAACAAGTGAATATCACAGTCACTTGTAGAATGCACTCATTCATGTCGCATGTAGAATGCCCTCATTTCACTCAAAATCAATGTTCCTTGAAAATGTGTTAAACGCTCGAAAACATGAAAATCCATGCTTTGAAAATATTTCATGTCACATATGCTCGAATGCACTCATTTCACTCAAAATCAATGTTCCTTGTCAAACGTTTGCTTTATGCGCTGAAAAGGCGTTAGGAACAGGCTGAAGGTGCTCCTGCTGTAGGAAAGCTGTTTTCATGCACTCAGTAACACAAAGTGTGTTTTCCCACTCTGAACAAGTGCATATCACAGTCACATGTAGAATGCACTCATTCATGTCACATGTAGAATGCACTCATTTCACTCAGAATCAATGTTCCTTGTCAAAAGTTTGCTTTATGCGCTGAAAAGGCGTTCGGAACAAGCTGAATGCGCTCCTGCTGTAGCAAAGCTGTTTTCATGCACTCAGTGACACAAAGTGTGTTGTCCCACTCTGCACAAGTGCATATCACATTACTATGTTGAAAAATCATTTCAGCCGTGCTTTTACAGTTAAAATGACCATTATGATGAAAATTTCTTAAAAGCTCGAAAACATAAAAATCCATGCTTAGAAATTGTTTCATGTCACATATGCTCGAATGCACTCATTTCACCCAAAATCAATGTTCCTTGTCAAACGTTTGCTTTATGCGCTGAAAAGGCGTTAGGAACAGGCTGTGAAGGCGCACCTGCTTTAGGAAAGCTGTTTTCATGCACTCAGTGACACAAATTGTGATTTCCCACTCTGAACGAGTGCATATCACAGTACTATGTTGAAAACTCGTTTCAGACGTGCTTTTACAGTTAAAATGACCAATATGATGAAAATGTGTTAAAGGCTCGAAAACATGAAAATCCATGCTTAGAAATTGTTTCATGTCACATATGCTCGAATGCACTCATTTCACTCAAAATCAATGTTCCTTGTCAAACGTTTGCTTTATGCGCTGAAAAGGCGTTAGGAACAGGCTGTGAAGGCGCACCTGCTTTAGGAAAGCTGTTTTCATGCACTCAGTGACACAAATTGTGATTTCCCACTCTGAACGAGTGCATATCACAGTACTATGTTGAAAACTCGTTTCAGACGTGCTTTTACAGTTAAAATGACCAATATGATGAAAATGTGTTAAAGGCTCGAAAACATGAAAATCCATGCTTAGAAATTGTTTCATGTCACATATGCTCGAATGCACTCATTTCACTCAAAATCAATGTTCCTTGTCAAACGTTTGCTTTATGCGCTGAAAAGGCGTTAGGAACAGGCTGTGAAGGCGCACCTGCTTTAGGAAAGCTGTTTTCATGCACTCAGTGACAGAAATTGTGATTTCCCACTCTGAACGAGTGCATATCACAGTACTATGTTGAAAACTCGTTTCAGACGTGCTTTTACAGTGAAAATGACCAATATGATGAAAATGTGTTAAAGGCTCGAAAACATGAAAATCCATGCATAGAAATTGTTTCATTTCACATATGCTCGAATGCACTCATTTCACTCGAAATCAATGTTCCTTGTCAAACGTTTGCTTTATGCGCTGAAAAGGCGTTAGGAACAGGCTGAAGGTGCTCCTGCTGTAGGAAAGCTGTTTTCATGCACTCAGTAACACAAAGTGTGTTTTCCCACTCTGAACAAGTGCATATCACAGTCACATGTAGAATGCACTCATTCATGTCACATGTAGAATGCACTCATTTCACTCAGAATCAATGTTCCTTGTCAAACGTTTGCTTTATGCGTTGAAAAGGCGTTAGGAACAGGCTGTGAAGGCGCACCTGCTTTAGGAAAGCTGTTTTCATGCACTCAGTGACAGAAATTGTGATTTCCCACTCTGAACGAGTGCATATCACAGTACTATGTTGAAAACTCGTTTCAGACGTGCTTTTACAGTGAAAATGACCAATATGATGAAAATGTGTTAAAGGCTCGAAAACATGAAAATCCATGCTTAGAAATTGTTTCATGTCACATATGCTCGAATGCACTCATTTCACTCAAAATCAATGTTCCTTGTCAAACGTTTGCTTTATGCTCTGAAAAGGGGTTAGGAACAGGCTGAAGGCGCTCCTGCTGTAGGAAAGCTGTTTTCATGCTCTCAGTGGTTTTTCCCACTCTGAACAAGTGAATATCACAGTCACTTGTAGAATGCACTCATTCATGTCGCATGTAGAATGCCCTCATTTCACTCAAAATCAATGTTCCTTGAAAATGTGTTAAACGCTCGAAAACATGAAAATCCATGCTTTGAAAATATTTCATGTCACATATGCTCGAATGCACTCATTTCACTCAAAATCAATGTTCCTTGTCAAACGTTTGCTTTATGCGCTGAAAAGGCGTTAGGAACAGGCTGAAGGTGCTCCTGCTGTAGGAAAGCTGTTTTCATGCACTCAGTAACACAAAGTGTGTTTTCCCACTCTGAACAAGTGCATATCACAGTCACATGTAGAATGCACTCATTCATGTCACATGTAGAATGCACTCATTTCACTCAGAATCAATGTTCCTTGTCAAAAGTTTGCTTTATGCGCTGAAAAGGCGTTCGGAACAAGCTGAATGCGCTCCTGCTGTAGCAAAGCTGTTTTCATGCACTCAGTGACACAAAGTGTGTTGTCCCACTCTGCACAAGTGCATATCACATTACTATGTTGAAAAATCATTTCAGCCGTGCTTTTACAGTTAAAATGACCAATATGATGAAAATTTCTTAAAAGCTCGAAAACATAAAAATCCATGCTTAGAAATTGTTTCATGTCACATATGCTCGAATGCACTCATTTCACCCAAAATCAATGTTCCTTGTCAAACGTTTGCTTTATGCGCTGAAAAGGCGTTAGGAACAGGCTGTGAAGGCGCACCTGCTTTAGGAAAGCTGTTTTCATGCACTCAGTGACACAAATTGTGATTTCCCACTCTGAACGAGTGCATATCACAGTACTATGTTGAAAACTCGTTTCAGACGTGCTTTTACAGTGAAAATGACCAATATGATGAAAATGTGTTAAAGGCTCGAAAACATGAAAATCCATGCTTAGAAATTGTTTCATGTCACATATGCTCGAATGCACTCATTTCACTCAAAATCAATGTTCCTTGTCAAACGTTTGCTTTATGCGCTGAAAAGGCGTTAGGAACAGGCTGTGAAGGCGCACCTGCTTTAGGAAAGCTGTTTTCATGCACTCAGTGACAGAAATTGTGATTTCCCACTCTGAACGAGTGCATATCACAGTACTATGTTGAAAACTCGTTTCAGACGTGCTTTTACAGTGAAAATGACCAATATGATGAAAATGTGTTAAAGGCTCGAAAACATGAAAATCCATGCTTAGAAATTGTTTCATTTCACATATGCTCGAATGCACTCATTTCACTCGAAATCAATGTTCCTTGTCAAACGTTTGCTTTATGCGCTGAAAAGGCGTTAGGAACAGGCTGAAGGTGCTCCTGCTGTAGGAAAGCTGTTTTCATGCACTCAGTAACACAAAGTGTGTTTTCCCACTCTGAACAAGTGCATATCACAGTCACATGTAGAATGCACTCATTCATGTCACATGTAGAATGCACTCATTTCACTCAGAATCAATGTTCCTTGTCAAACGTTTGCTTTATGCGCTGAAAAGGCGTTAGGAACAGGCTGTGAAGGCGCACCTGCTTTAGGAAAGCTGTTTTCATGCACTCAGTGACACAAATTGTGATTTCCCACTCTGAACGAGTGCATATCACAGTACTATGTTGAAAACTCGTTTCAGACGTGCTTTTACAGTGAAAATGACCAATATGATGAAAATGTGTTAAAGGCTCGAAAACATGAAAATCCATGCTTAGAAATTGTTTCATTTCACATATGCTCGAATGCACTCATTTCACTCAAAATCAATGTTCCTTGTCAAACGTTTGCTTTATGCTCTGAAAAGGGGTTAGGAACAGGCTGAAGGTGCTCCTGCCGTAGGAAAGCTGTTTTCATGCACTCAGTGGTTTTTCCCACTCTGAACAAGTGAATATCACAGTCACATGTAGAATGCACTCATTCATGTCGCATGTAGAATGCCCTCATTTCTCTCAAAATCAATGTTCCTTGAAAATGTGTTAAACGCTCGAAAACATGAAAATCCATGCTTAGAAATTGTTTCATGTCACATATGCTCGAATGCACTCATTTCACTCAAAATCAATGTTCCTTGTCAAACGTTTGCTTTATGCTCTGAAAAGGGGTTAGGAACAGGCTGAAGGCGCTCCTGCTGTAGGAAAGCTGTTTTCATGCACTCAGTGGTTTTTCCCACTCTGAACAAGTGAATATCACAGTCACTTGTAGAATGCACTCATTCATGTCGCATGTAGAATGCCCTCATTTCACTCAAAATCAATGTTCCTTGAAAATGTGTTAAACGCTCGAAAACATGAAAATCCATGCTTTGAAAATATTTCATGTCACATATGCTCGAATGCACTCATTTCACTCAAAATCAATGTTCCTTGTCAAACGTTTGCTTTATGCGCTGAAAAGGCGTTAGGAACAGGCTGAAGGTGCTCCTGCTGTAGGAAAGCTGTTTTCATGCACTCAGTAACACAAAGTGTGTTTTCCCACTCTGAACAAGTGCATATCACAGTCACATGTAGAATGCACTCATTCATGTCACATGTAGAATGCACTCATTTCACTCAGAATCAATGTTCCTTGTCAAAAGTTTGCTTTATGCGAGGAAAAGGCGTTCGGAACAAGCTGAATGCGCTCCTGCTGTAGCAAAGCTGTTTTCATGCACTCAGTGACACAAAGTGTGTTGTCCCACTCTGCACAAGTGCATATCACATTACTATGTTGAAAAATCATTTCAGCCGTGCTTTTACAGTTAAAATGACCAATATGATGAAAATTTCTTAAAAGCTCGAAAACATAAAAATCCATGCTTAGAAATTGTTTCATGTCACATATGCTCGAATGCACTCATTTCACCCAAAATCAATGTTCCTTGTCAAACGTTTGCTTTATGCGCTGAAAAGGCGTTAGGAACAGGCTGTGAAGGCGCACCTGCTTTAGGAAAGCTGTTTTCATGCACTCAGTGACACAAATTGTGATTTCCCACTCTGAACGAGTGCATATCACAGTACTATGTTGAAAACTCGTTTCAGACGTGCTTTTACAGTTAAAATGACCAATATGATGAAAATGTGTTAAAGGCTCGAAAACATGAAAATCCATGCTTAGAAATTGTTTCATGTCACATATGCTCGAATGCACTCATTTCACTCAAAATCAATGTTCCTTGTCAAACGTTTGCTTTATGCGCTGAAAAGGCGTTAGGAACAGGCTGTGAAGGCGCACCTGCTTTAGGAAAGCTGTTTTCATGCACTCAGTGACACAAATTGTGATTTCCCACTCTGAACGAGTGCATATCACAGTACTATGTTGAAAACTCGTTTCAGACGTGCTTTTACAGTTAAAATGACCAATATGATGAAAATGTGTTAAAGGCTCGAAAACATGAAAATCCATGCTTAGAAATTGTTTCATGTCACATATGCTCGAATGCACTCATTTCACTCAAAATCAATGTTCCTTGTCAAACGTTTGCTTTATGCGCTGAAAAGGCGTTAGGAACAGGCTGTGAAGGCGCACCTGCTTTAGGAAAGCTGTTTTCATGCACTCAGTGACAGAAATTGTGATTTCCCACTCTGAACGAGTGCATATCACAGTACTATGTTGAAAACTCGTTTCAGACGTGCTTTTACAGTGAAAATGACCAATATGATGAAAATGTGTTAAAGGCTCGAAAACATGAAAATCCATGCTTAGAAATTGTTTCATTTCACATATGCTCGAATGCACTCATTTCACTCGAAATCAATGTTCCTTGTCAAACGTTTGCTTTATGCGCTGAAAAGGCGTTAGGAACAGGCTGAAGGTGCTCCTGCTGTAGGAAAGCTGTTTTCATGCACTCAGTAACACAAAGTGTGTTTTCCCACTCTGAACAAGTGCATATCACAGTCACATGTAGAATGCACTCATTCATGTCACATGTAGAATGCACTCATTTCACTCAGAATCAATGTTCCTTGTCAAAAGTTTGCTTTATGCGCTGAAAAGGCGTTCGGAACAAGCTGAATGCGCTCCTGCTGTAGCAAAGCTGTTTTCATGCACTCAGTGACACAAAGTGTGTTGTCCCACTCTGCACAAGTGCATATCACATTACTATGTTGAAAAATCATTTCAGCCGTGCTTTTACAGTTAAAATGACCAATATGATGAAAATTTCTTAAAAGCTCGAAAAACATAAAAATCCATGCTTAGAAATTGTTTCATGTCACATATGCTCGAATGCACTCATTTCACCCAAAATCAATGTTCCTTGTCAAACGTTTGCTTTATGCGCTGAAAAGGCGTTAGGAACAGGCTGTGAAGGCGCACCTGCTTTAGGAAAGCTGTTTTCATGCACTCAGTGACACAAATTGTGATTTCCCACTCTGAACGAGTGCATATCACAGTACTATGTTGAAAACTCGTTTCAGACGTGCTTTTACAGTTAAAATGACCAATATGATGAAAATGTGTTAAAGGCTCGAAAACATGAAAATCCATGCTTAGAAATTGTTTCATGTCACATATGCTCGAATGCACTCATTTCACTCAAAATCAATGTTCCTTGTCAAACGTTTGCTTTATGCGCTGAAAAGGCGTTAGGAACAGGCTGTGAAGGCGCACCTGCTTTAGGAAAGCTGTTTTCATGCACTCAGTGACACAAATTGTGATTTCCCACTCTGAACGAGTGCATATCACAGTACTATGTTGAAAACTCGTTTCAGACGTGCTTTTACAGTGAAAATGACCAATATGATGAAAGTGTGTTAAAGGCTCGAAAACATGAAAATCCATGCTTAGAAATTGTTTCATTTCACATATGCTCGAATGCACTCATTTCACTCAAAATCAATGTTCCTTGTCAAACGTTTGCTTTATGCTCTGAAAAGGGGTTAGGAACAGGCTGAAGGCGCTCCTGCTGTAGGAAAGCTGTTTTCATGCTCTCAGTGGTTTTTCCCACTCTGAACAAGTGAATATCACAGTCACTTGTAGAATGCACTCATTCATGTCGCATGTAGAATGCCCTCATTTCACTCAAAATCAATGTTCCTTGAAAATGTGTTAAACGCTCGAAAACATGAAAATCCATGCTTAGAAATTGTTTCATGTCACATATGCTCGAATGCACTCATTTCACTCAAAATCAATGTTCCTTGTCAAACGTTTGCTTTATGCTCTGAAAAGGGGTTAGGAACAGGCTGAAGGCGCTCCTGCTGTAGGAAAGCTGTTTTCATGCACTCAGTGGTTTTTCCCACTCTGAACAAGTGAATATCACAGTCACTTGTAGAATGCACTCATTCATGTCGCATGTAGAATGCCCTCATTTCACTCAAAATCAATGTTCCTTGAAAATGTGTTAAACGCTCGAAAACATGAAAATCCATGCTTTGAAAATATTTCATGTCACATATGCTCGAATGCACTCATTTCACTCAAAATCAATGTTCCTTGTCAAACGTTTGCTTTATGCGCTGAAAAGGCGTTAGGAACAGGCTGAAGGTGCTCCTGCTGTAGGAAAGCTGTTTTCATGCACTCAGTAACACAAAGTGTGTTTTCCCACTCTGAACAAGTGCATATCACAGTCACAAGTAGAATGCACTCATTCATGTCACATGTAGAATGCACTCATTTCACTCAGAATCAATGTTCCTTGTCAAAAGTTTGCTTTATGCGCTGAAAAGGCGTTCGGAACAAGCTGAATGCGCTCCTGCTGTAGCAAAGCTGTTTTCATGCACTCAGTGACACAAAGTGTGTTGTCCCACTCTGCACAAGTGCATATCACATTACTATGTTGAAAAATCATTTCAGCCGTGCTTTTACAGATAAAATGACCAATATGATGAAAATTTCTTAAAAGCTCGAAAAACATAAAAATCCATGCTTAGAAATTGTTTCATGTCACATATGCTCGAATGCACTCATTTCACCCAAAATCAATGTTCCTTGTCAAACGTTTGCTTTATGCGCTGAAAAGGCGTTAGGAACAGGCTGTGAAGGCGCACCTGCTTTAGGAAAGCTGTTTTCATGCACTCAGTGACACAAATTGTGATTTCCCACTCTGAACGAGTGCATATCACAGTACTATGTTGAAAACTCGTTTCAGACGTGCTTTTACAGTTAAAATGACCAATATGATGAAAATGTGTTAAAGGCTCGAAAACATGAAAATCCATGCTTAGAAATTGTTTCATGTCACATATGCTCGAATGCACTCATTTCACTCAAAATCAATGTTCCTTGTCAAACGTTTGCTTTATGCGCTGAAAAGGCGTTAGGAACAGGCTGTGAAGGCGCACCTGCTTTAGGAAAGCTGTTTTCATGCACTCAGTGACAGAAATTGTGATTTCCCACTCTGAACGAGTGCATATCACAGTACTATGTTGAAAACTCGTTTCAGACGTGCTTTTACAGTTAAAATGACCAATATGATGAAAATGTGTTAAAGGCTCGAAAACATGAAAATCCATGCTTAGAAATTGTTTCATTTCACATATGCTCGAATGCACTCATTTCACTCAAAATCAATGTTCCTTGTCAAACGTTTGCTTTATGCTCTGAAAAGGGGTTAGGAACAGGCTGAAGGCGCTCCTGCCGTAGGAAAGCTGTTTTCATGCACTCAGTGGTTTTTCCCACTCTGAACAAGTGAATATCACAGTCACATGTAGAATGCACTCATTCATGTCGCATGTAGAATGCCCTCATTTCACTCAAAATCAATGTTCCTTGAAAATGTGTTAAACGCTCGAAAACATGAAAATCCATGCTTAGAAATTGTTTCATGTCACATATGCTCGAATGCACTCATTTCACTCAAAATCAATGTTCCTTGTCAAACGTTTGCTTTATGCTCTGAAAAGGGGTTAGGAACAGGCTGAAGGCGCTCCTGCTGTAGGAAAGCTGTTTTCATGCACTCAGTGGTTTTTCCCACTCTGAACAAGTGAATATCACAGTCACTTGTAGAATGCACTCATTCATGTCGCATGTAGAATGCCCTCATTTCACTCAAAATCAATGTTCCTTGAAAATGTGTTAAACGCTCGAAAACATGAAAATCCATGCTTTGAAAATATTTCATGTCACATATGCTCGAATGCACTCATTTCACTCAAAATCAATGTTCCTTGTCAAACGTTTGCTTTATGCGCTGAAAAGGCGTTAGGAACAGGCTGAAGGTGCTCCTGCTGTAGGAAAGCTGTTTTCATGCACTCAGTAACACAAAGTGTGTTTTCCCACTCTGAACAAGTGCATATCACAGTCACATGTAGAATGCACTCATTCATGTCACATGTAGAATGCACTCATTTCACTCAGAATCAATGTTCCTTGTCAAAAGTTTGCTTTATGCGCTGAAAAGGCGTTCGGAACAAGCTGAATGCGCTCCTGCTGTAGCAAAGCTGTTTTCATGCACTCAGTGACACAAAGTGTGTTGTCCCACTCTGCACAAGTGCATATCACATTACTATGTTGAAAAATCATTTCAGCCGTGCTTTTACAGTTAAAATGACCAATATGATGAAAATTTCTTAAAAGCTCGAAAACATAAAAATCCATGCTTAGAAATTGTTTCATGTCACATATGCTCGAATGCACTCATTTCACCCAAAATCAATGTTCCTTGTCAAACGTTTGCTTTATGCGCTGAAAAGGCGTTAGGAACAGGCTGTGAAGGCGCACCTGCTTTAGGAAAGCTGTTTTCATGCACTCAGTGACACAAATTGTGATTTCCCACTCTGAACGAGTGCATATCACAGTACTATGTTGAAAACTCGTTTCAGACGTGCTTTTACAGTTAAAATGACCAATATGATGAAAATGTGTTAAAGGCTCGAAAACATGAAAATCCATGCTTAGAAATTGTTTCATGTCAAATATGCTCGAATGCACTCATTTCACTCAAAATCAATGTTCCTTGTCAAACGTTTGCTTTATGCGCTGAAAAGGCGTTAGGAACAGGCTGTGAAGGCGCACCTGCTTTAGGAAAGCTGTTTTCATGCACTCAGTGACACAAATTGTGATTTCCCACTCTGAACGAGTGCATATCACAGTACTATGTTGAAAACTCGTTTCAGACGTGCTTTTACAGTTAAAATGACCAATATGATGAAAATGTGTTAAAGGCTCGAAAACATGAAAATCCATGCTTAGAAATTGTTTCATGTCACATATGCTCGAATGCACTCATTTCACTCAAAATCAATGTTCCTTGTCAAACGTTTGCTTTATGCGCTGAAAAGGCGTTAGGAACAGGCTGTGAAGGCGCACCTGCTTTAGGAAAGCTGTTTTCATGCACTCAGTGACAGAAATTGTGATTTCCCACTCTGAACGAGTGCATATCACAGTACTATGTTGAAAACTCGTTTCAGACGTGCTTTTACAGTGAAAATGACCAATATGATGAAAATGTGTTAAAGGCTCGAAAACATGAAAATCCATGCATAGAAATTGTTTCATTTCACATATGCTCGAATGCACTCATTTCACTCGAAATCAATGTTCCTTGTCAAACGTTTGCTTTATGCGCTGAAAAGGCGTTAGGAACAGGCTGAAGGTGCTCCTGCTGTAGGAAAGCTGTTTTCATGCACTCAGTAACACAAAGTGTGTTTTCCCACTCTGAACAAGTGCATATCACAGTCACATGTAGAATGCACTCATTCATGTCACATGTAGAATGCACTCATTTCACTCAGAATCAATGTTCCTTGTCAAACGTTTGCTTTATGCGCTGAAAAGGCGTTAGGAACAGGCTGTGAAGGCGCACCTGCTTTAGGAAAGCTGTTTTCATGCACTCAGTGACAGAAATTGTGATTTCCCACTCTGAACGAGTGCATATCACAGTACTATGTTGAAAACTCGTTTCAGACGTGCTTTTACAGTGAAAATGACCAATATGATGAAAATGTGTTAAAGGCTCGAAAACATGAAAATCCATGCTTAGAAATTGTTTCATGTCACATATGCTCGAATGCACTCATTTCACTCAAAATCAATGTTCCTTGTCAAACGTTTGCTTTATGCTCTGAAAAGGGGTTAGGAACAGGCTGAAGGCGCTCCTGCTGTAGGAAAGCTGTTTTCATGCTCTCAGTGGTTTTTCCCACTCTGAACAAGTGAATATCACAGTCACTTGTAGAATGCACTCATTCATGTCGCATGTAGAATGCCCTCATTTCACTCAAAATCAATGTTCCTTGAAAATGTGTTAAACGCTCGAAAACATGAAAATCCATGCTTTGAAAATATTTCATGTCACATATGCTCGAATGCACTCATTTCACTCAAAATCAATGTTCCTTGTCAAACGTTTGCTTTATGCGCTGAAAAGGCGTTAGGAACAGGCTGAAGGTGCTCCTGCTGTAGGAAAGCTGTTTTCATGCACTCAGTAACACAAAGTGTGTTTTCCCACTCTGAACAAGTGCATATCACAGTCACATGTAGAATGCACTCATTCATGTCACATGTAGAATGCACTCATTTCACTCAGAATCAATGTTCCTTGTCAAAAGTTTGCTTTATGCGCTGAAAAGGCGTTCGGAACAAGCTGAATGCGCTCCTGCTGTAGCAAAGCTGTTTTCATGCACTCAGTGACACAAAGTGTGTTGTCCCACTCTGCACAAGTGCATATCACATTACTATGTTGAAAAATCATTTCAGCCGTGCTTTTACAGTTAAAATGACCAATATGATGAAAATTTCTTAAAAGCTCGAAAACATAAAAATCCATGCTTAGAAATTGTTTCATGTCACATATGCTCGAATGCACTCATTTCACCCAAAATCAATGTTCCTTGTCAAACGTTTGCTTTATGCGCTGAAAAGGCGTTAGGAACAGGCTGTGAAGGCGCACCTGCTTTAGGAAAGCTGTTTTCATGCACTCAGTGACACAAATTGTGATTTCCCACTCTGAACGAGTGCATATCACAGTACTATGTTGAAAACTCGTTTCAGACGTGCTTTTACAGTGAAAATGACCAATATGATGAAAATGTGTTAAAGGCTCGAAAACATGAAAATCCATGCTTAGAAATTGTTTCATTTCACATATGCTCGAATGCACTCATTTCACTCGAAATCAATGTTCCTTGTCAAACGTTTGCTTTATGCGCTGAAAAGGCGTTAGGAACAGGCTGAAGGTGCTCCTGCTGTAGGAAAGCTGTTTTCATGCACTCAGTAACACAAAGTGTGTTTTCCCACTCTGAACAAGTGCATATCACAGTCACATGTAGAATGCACTCATTCATGTCACATGTAGAATGCACTCATTTCACTCAGAATCAATGTTCCTTGTCAAACGTTTGCTTTATGCGCTGAAAAGGCGTTAGGAACAGGCTGTGAAGGCGCACCTGCTTTAGGAAAGCTGTTTTCATGCACTCAGTGACAGAAATTGTGATTTCCCACTCTGAACGAGTGCATATCACAGTACTATGTTGAAAACTCGTTTCAGACGTGCTTTTACAGTGAAAATGACCAATATGATGAAAATGTGTTAAAGGCTCGAAAACATGAAAATCCATGCTTAGAAATTGTTTCATGTCACATATGCTCGAATGCACTCATTTCACTCAAAATCAATGTTCCTTGTCAAACGTTTGCTTTATGCGCTGAAAAGGCGTTAGGAACAGGCTGTGAAGGCGCACCTGCTTTAGGAAAGCTGTTTTCATGCACTCAGTGACAGAAATTGTGATTTCCCACTCTGAACGAGTGCATATCACAGTACTATGTTGAAAACTCGTTTCAGACGTGCTTTTACAGTTAAAATGACCAATATGATGAAAATGTGTTAAAGGCTCGAAAACATGAAAATCCATGCTTAGAAATTGTTTCATTTCACATATGCTCGAATGCACTCATTTCACTCAAAATCAATGTTCCTTGTCAAACGTTTGCTTTATGCTCTGAAAAGGGGTTAGGAACAGGCTGAAGGCGCTCCTGCCGTAGGAAAGCTGTTTTCATGCACTCAGTGGTTTTTCCCACTCTGAACAAGTGAATATCACAGTCACATGTAGAATGCACTCATTCATGTCGCATGTAGAATGCCCTCATTTCACTCAAAATCAATGTTCCTTGAAAATGTGTTAAACGCTCGAAAACATGAAAATCCATGCTTAGAAATTGTTTCATGTCACATATGCTCGAATGCACTCATTTCACTCAAAATCAATGTTCCTTGTCAAACGTTTGCTTTATGCTCTGAAAAGGGGTTAGGAACAGGCTGAAGGCGCTCCTGCTGTAGGAAAGCTGTTTTCATGCACTCAGTGGTTTTTCCCACTCTGAACAAGTGAATATCACAGTCACTTGTAGAATGCACTCATTCATGTCGCATGTAGAATGCCCTCATTTCACTCAAAATCAATGTTCCTTGAAAATGTGTTAAACGCTCGAAAACATGAAAATCCATGCTTTGAAAATATTTCATGTCACATATGCTCGAATGCACTCATTTCACTCAAAATCAATGTTCCTTGTCAAACGTTTGCTTTATGCGCTGAAAAGGCGTTAGGAACAGGCTGAAGGTGCTCCTGCTGTAGGAAAGCTGTTTTCATGCACTCAGTAACACAAAGTGTGTTTTCCCACTCTGAACAAGTGCATATCACAGTCACATGTAGAATGCACTCATTCATGTCACATGTAGAATGCACTCATTTCACTCAGAATCAATGTTCCTTGTCAAAAGTTTGCTTTATGCGCTGAAAAGGCGTTCGGAACAAGCTGAATGCGCTCCTGCTGTAGCAAAGCTGTTTTCATGCACTCAGTGACACAAAGTGTGTTGTCCCACTCTGCACAAGTGCATATCACATTACTATGTTGAAAAATCATTTCAGCCGTGCTTTTACAGTTAAAATGACCAATATGATGAAAATTTCTTAAAAGCTCGAAAACATAAAAATCCATGCTTAGAAATTGTTTCATGTCACATATGCTCGAATGCACTCATTTCACCCAAAATCAATGTTCCTTGTCAAACGTTTGCTTTATGCGCTGAAAAGGCGTTAGGAACAGGCTGTGAAGGCGCACCTGCTTTAGGAAAGCTGTTTTCATGCACTCAGTGACACAAATTGTGATTTCCCACTCTGAACGAGTGCATATCACAGTACTATGTTGAAAACTCGTTTCAGACGTGCTTTTACAGTGAAAATGACCAATATGATGAAAATGTGTTAAAGGCTCGAAAACATGAAAATCCATGCTTAGAAATTGTTTCATTTCACATATGCTCGAATGCACTCATTTCACTCGAAATCAATGTTCCTTGTCAAACGTTTGCTTTATGCGCTGAAAAGGCGTTAGGAACAGGCTGAAGGTGCTCCTGCTGTAGGAAAGCTGTTTTCATGCACTCAGTAACACAAAGTGTGTTTTCCCACTCTGAACAAGTGCATATCACAGTCACATGTAGAATGCACTCATTCATGTCACATGTAGAATGCACTCATTTCACTCAGAATCAATGTTCCTTGTCAAACGTTTGCTTTATGCGCTGAAAAGGCGTTAGGAACAGGCTGTGAAGGCGCACCTGCTTTAGGAAAGCTGTTTTCATGCACTCAGTGACAGAAATTGTGATTTCCCACTCTGAACGAGTGCATATCACAGTACTATGTTGAAAACTCGTTTCAGACGTGCTTTTACAGTGAAAATGACCAATATGATGAAAATGTGTTAAAGGCTCGAAAACATGAAAATCCATGCTTAGAAATTGTTTCATGTCACATATGCTCGAATGCACTCATTTCACTCAAAATCAATGTTCCTTGTCAAACGTTTGCTTTATGCGCTGAAAAGGCGTTAGGAACAGGCTGTGAAGGCGCACCTGCTTTAGGAAAGCTGTTTTCATGCACTCAGTGACAGAAATTGTGATTTCCCACTCTGAACGAGTGCATATCACAGTACTATGTTGAAAACTCGTTTCAGACGTGCTTTTACAGTTAAAATGACCAATATGATGAAAATGTGTTAAAGGCTCGAAAACATGAAAATCCATGCTTAGAAATTGTTTCATTTCACATATGCTCGAATGCACTCATTTCACTCAAAATCAATGTTCCTTGTCAAACGTTTGCTTTATGCTCTGAAAAGGGGTTAGGAACAGGCTGAAGGCGCTCCTGCCGTAGGAAAGCTGTTTTCATGCACTCAGTGGTTTTTCCCACTCTGAACAAGTGAATATCACAGTCACATGTAGAATGCACTCATTCATGTCGCATGTAGAATGCCCTCATTTCACTCAAAATCAATGTTCCTTGAAAATGTGTTAAACGCTCGAAAACATGAAAATCCATGCTTAGAAATTGTTTCATGTCACATATGCTCGAATGCACTCATTTCACTCAAAATCAATGTTCCTTGTCAAACGTTTGCTTTATGCTCTGAAAAGGGGTTAGGAACAGGCTGAAGGCGCTCCTGCTGTAGGAAAGCTGTTTTCATGCACTCAGTGGTTTTTCCCACTCTGAACAAGTGAATATCACAGTCACTTGTAGAATGCACTCATTCATGTCGCATGTAGAATGCCCTCATTTCACTCAAAATCAATGTTCCTTGAAAATGTGTTAAACGCTCGAAAACATGAAAATCCATGCTTTGAAAATATTTCATGTCACATATGCTCGAATGCACTCATTTCACTCAAAATCAATGTTCCTTGTCAAACGTTTGCTTTATGCGCTGAAAAGGCGTTAGGAACAGGCTGAAGGTGCTCCTGCTGTAGGAAAGCTGTTTTCATGCACTCAGTAACACAAAGTGTGTTTTCCCACTCTGAACAAGTGCATATCACAGTCACATGTAGAATGCACTCATTCATGTCACATGTAGAATGCACTCATTTCACTCAGAATCAATGTTCCTTGTCAAAAGTTTGCTTTATGCGCTGAAAAGGCGTTCGGAACAAGCTGAATGCGCTCCTGCTGTAGCAAAGCTGTTTTCATGCACTCAGTGACACAAAGTGTGTTGTCCCACTCTGCACAAGTGCATATCACATTACTATGTTGAAAAATCATTTCAGCCGTGCTTTTACAGTTAAAATGACCAATATGATGAAAATTTCTTAAAAGCTCGAAAACATAAAAATCCATGCTTAGAAATTGTTTCATGTCACATATGCTCGAATGCACTCATTTCACCCAAAATCAATGTTCCTTGTCAAACGTTTGCTTTATGCGCTGAAAAGGCGTTAGGAACAGGCTGTGAAGGCGCACCTGCTTTAGGAAAGCTGTTTTCATGCACTCAGTGACACAAATTGTGATTTCCCACTCTGAACGAGTGCATATCACAGTACTATGTTGAAAACTCGTTTCAGACGTGCTTTTACAGTGAAAATGACCAATATGATGAAAATGTGTTAAAGGCTCGAAAACATGAAAATCCATGCTTAGAAATTGTTTCATTTCACATATGCTCGAATGCACTCATTTCACTCGAAATCAATGTTCCTTGTCAAACGTTTGCTTTATGCGCTGAAAAGGCGTTAGGAACAGGCTGAAGGTGCTCCTGCTGTAGGAAAGCTGTTTTCATGCACTCAGTAACACAAAGTGTGTTTTCCCACTCTGAACAAGTGCATATCACAGTCACATGTAGAATGCACTCATTCATGTCACATGTAGAATGCACTCATTTCACTCAGAATCAATGTTCCTTGTCAAACGTTTGCTTTATGCGCTGAAAAGGCGTTAGGAACAGGCTGTGAAGGCGCACCTGCTTTAGGAAAGCTGTTTTCATGCACTCAGTGACAGAAATTGTGATTTCCCACTCTGAACGAGTGCATATCACAGTACTATGTTGAAAACTCGTTTCAGACGTGCTTTTACAGTGAAAATGACCAATATGATGAAAATGTGTTAAAGGCTCGAAAACATGAAAATCCATGCTTAGAAATTGTTTCATTTCACATATGCTCGAATGCACTCATTTCACTCAAAATCAATGTTCCTTGTCAAACGTTTGCTTTATGCTCTGAAAAGGGGTTAGGAACAGGCTGAAGGCGCTCCTGCCGTAGGAAAGCTGTTTTCATGCACTCAGTGGTTTTTCCCACTCTGAACAAGTGAATATCACAGTCACATGTAGAATGCACTCATTCATGTCGCATGTAGAATGCCCTCATTTCTCTCAAAATCAATGTTCCTTGAAAATGTGTTAAACGCTCGAAAACATGAAAATCCATGCTTAGAAATTGTTTCATGTCACATATGCTCGAATGCACTCATTTCACTCAAAATCAATGTTCCTTGTCAAACGTTTGCTTTATGCTCTGAAAAGGAGTTAGGAACAGGCTGAAGGCGCTCCTGCTGTAGGAAAGCTGTTTTCATGCACTCAGTGGTTTTTCCCACTCTGAACAAGTGAATATCACAGTCACTTGTAGAATGCACTCATTCATGTCGCATGTAGAATGCCCTCATTTCACTCAAAATCAATGTTCCTTGAAAATGTGTTAAACGCTCGAAAACATGAAAATCCATGCTTTGAAAATATTTCATGTCACATATGCTCGAATGCACTCATTTCACTCAAAATCAATGTTCCTTGTCAAACGTTTGCTTTATGCGCTGAAAAGGCGTTAGGAACAGGCTGAAGGTGCTCCTGCTGTAGGAAAGCTGTTTTCATGCACTCAGTAACACAAAGTGTGTTTTCCCACTCTGAACAAGTGCATATCACAGTCACATGTAGAATGCACTCATTCATGTCACATGTAGAATGCACTCATTTCACTCAGAATCAATGTTCCTTGTCAAAAGTTTGCTTTATGCGCTGAAAAGGCGTTCGGAACAAGCTGAATGCGCTCCTGCTGTAGCAAAGCTGTTTTCATGCACTCAGTGACACAAAGTGTGTTGTCCCACTCTGCACAAGTGCATATCACATTACTATGTTGAAAAATCATTTCAGCCGTGCTTTTACAGTTAAAATGACCAATATGATGAAAATTTCTTAAAAGCTCGAAAACATAAAAATCCATGCTTAGAAATTGTTTCATGTCACATATGCTCGAATGCACTCATTTCACCCAAAATCAATGTTCCTTGTCAAACGTTTGCTTTATGCGCTGAAAAGGCGTTAGGAACAGGCTGTGAAGGCGCACCTGCTTTAGGAAAGCTGTTTTCATGCACTCAGTGACACAAATTGTGATTTCCCACTCTGAACGAGTGCATATCACAGTACTATGTTGAAAACTCGTTTCAGACGTGCTTTTACAGTTAAAATGACCAATATGATGAAAATGTGTTAAAGGCTCGAAAACATGAAAATCCATGCTTAGAAATTGTTTCATGTCACATATGCTCGAATGCACTCATTTCACTCAAAATCAATGTTCCTTGTCAAACGTTTGCTTTATGCGCTGAAAAGGCGTTAGGAACAGGCTGTGAAGGCGCACCTGCTTTAGGAAAGCTGTTTTCATGCACTCAGTGACAGAAATTGTGATTTCCCACTCTGAACGAGTGCATATCACAGTACTATGTTGAAAACTCGTTTCAGACGTGCTTTTACAGTGAAAATGACCAATATGATGAAAATGTGTTAAAGGCTCGAAAACATGAAAATCCATGCTTAGAAATTGTTTCATTTCACATATGCTCGAATGCACTCATTTCACTCAAAATCAATGTTCCTTGTCAAACGTTTGCTTTATGCTCTGAAAAGGGGTTAGGAACAGGCTGAAGGCGCTCCTGCCGTAGGAAAGCTGTTTTCATGCACTCAGTGGTTTTTCCCACTCTGAACAAGTGAATATCACAGTCACATGTAGAATGCACTCATTCATGTCGCATGTAGAATGCCCTCATTTCACTCAAAATCAATGTTCCTTGAAAATGTGTTAAACGCTCGAAAACATGAAAATCCATGCTTAGAAATTGTTTCATGTCACATATGCTCGAATGCACTCATTTCACTCAAAATCAATGTTCCTTGTCAAACGTTTGCTTTATGCTCTGAAAAGGGGTTAGGAACAGGCTGAAGGCGCTCCTGCTGTAGGAAAGCTGTTTTCATGCACTCAGTGGTTTTTCCCACTCTGAACAAGTGAATATCACAGTCACTTGTAGAATGCACTCATTCATGTCGCATGTAGAATGCCCTCATTTCACTCAAAATCAATGTTCCTTGAAAATGTGTTAAACGCTCGAAAACATGAAAATCCATGCTTTGAAAATATTTCATGTCACATATGCTCGAATGCACTCATTTCACTCAAAATCAATGTTCCTTGTCAAACGTTTGCTTTATGCGCTGAAAAGGCGTTAGGAACAGGCTGAAGGTGCTCCTGCTGTAGGAAAGCTGTTTTCATGCACTCAGTAACACAAAGTGTGTTTTCCCACTCTGAACAAGTGCATATCACAGTCACATGTAGAATGCACTCATTCATGTCACATGTAGAATGCACTCATTTCACTCAGAATCAATGTTCCTTGTCAAAAGTTTGCTTTATGCGCTGAAAAGGCGTTCGGAACAAGCTGAATGCGCTCCTGCTGTAGCAAAGCTGTTTTCATGCACTCAGTGACACAAAGTGTGTTGTCCCACTCTGCACAAGTGCATATCACATTACTATGTTGAAAAATCATTTCAGCCGTGCTTTTACAGTTAAAATGACCAATATGATGAAAATTTCTTAAAAGCTCGAAAACATAAAAATCCATGCTTAGAAATTGTTTCATGTCACATATGCTCGAATGCACTCATTTCACCCAAAATCAATGTTCCTTGTCAAACGTTTGCTTTATGCGCTGAAAAGGCGTTAGGAACAGGCTGTGAAGGCGCACCTGCTTTAGGAAAGCTGTTTTCATGCACTCAGTGACACAAATTGTGATTTCCCACTCTGAACGAGTGCATATCACAGTACTATGTTGAAAACTCGTTTCAGACGTGCTTTTACAGTTAAAATGACCAATATGATGAAAATGTGTTAAAGGCTCGAAAACATGAAAATCCATGCTTAGAAATTGTTTCATGTCACATATGCTCGAATGCACTCATTTCACTCAAAATCAATGTTCCTTGTCAAACGTTTGCTTTATGCGCTGAAAAGGCGTTAGGAACAGGCTGTGAAGGCGCACCTGCTTTAGGAAAGCTGTTTTCATGCACTCAGTGACAGAAATTGTGATTTCCCACTCTGAACGAGTGCATATCACAGTACTATGTTGAAAACTCGTTTCAGACGTGCTTTTACAGTGAAAATGACCAATATGATGAAAATGTGTTAAAGGCTCGAAAACATGAAAATCCATGCTTAGAAATTGTTTCATTTCACATATGCTCGAATGCACTCATTTCACTCGAAATCAATGTTCCTTGTCAAACGTTTGCTTTATGCGCTGAAAAGGCGTTAGGAACAGGCTGAAGGTGCTCCTGCTGTAGGAAAGCTGTTTTCATGCACTCAGTAACACAAAGTGTGTTTTCCCACTCTGAACAAGTGCATATCACAGTCACATGTAGAATGCACTCATTCATGTCACATGTAGAATGCACTCATTTCACTCAGAATCAATGTTCCTTGTCAAAAGTTTGCTTTATGCGCTGAAAAGGCGTTCGGAACAAGCTGAATGCGCTCCTGCTGTAGCAAAGCTGTTTTCATGCACTCAGTGACACAAAGTGTGTTGTCCCACTCTGCACAAGTGCATATCACATTACTATGTTGAAAAATCATTTCAGCCGTGCTTTTACAGTTAAAATGACCAATATGATGAAAATTTCTTAAAAGCTCGAAAAACATAAAAATCCATGCTTAGAAATTGTTTCATGTCACATATGCTCGAATGCACTCATTTCACCCAAAATCAATGTTCCTTGTCAAACGTTTGCTTTATGCGCTGAAAAGGCGTTAGGAACAGGCTGAAGGTGCTCCTGCTGTAGGAAAGCTGTTTTCATGCACTCAGTAACACAAAGTGTGTTTTCCCACTCTGAACAAGTGCATATCACAGTCACATGTAGAATGCACTCATTCATGTCACATGTAGAATGCCCTCATTTCACTCAAAATCAATGTTCCTTGAAAATGTGTTAAACGCTCGAAAACATGAAAATCCATGCTTTGAAAATATTTCATGTCACATATGCTCGAATGCACTCATTTCACTCAAAATCAATGTTCCTTGTCAAACGTTTGCTTTATGCGCTGAAAAGGCGTTAGGAACAGGCTGAAGGTGCTCCTGCTGTAGGAAAGCTGTTTTCATGCACTCAGTAACACAAAGTGTGTTTTCCCACTCTGAACAAGTGCATATCACAGTCACATGTAGAATGCACTCATTCATGTCACATGTAGAATGCACTCATTTCACTCAGAATCAATGTTCCTTGTCAAAAGTTTGCTTTATGCGCTGAAAAGGCGTTCGGAACAAGCTGAATGCGCTCCTGCTGTAGCAAAGCTGTTTTCATGCACTCAGTGACACAAAGTGTGTTGTCCCACTCTGCACAAGTGCATATCACATTACTATGTTGAAAAATCATTTCAGCCGTGCTTTTACAGTTAAAATGACCAATATGATGAAAATTTCTTAAAAGCTCGAAAACATAAAAATCCATGCTTAGAAATTGTTTCATGTCACATATGCTCGAATGCACTCATTTCACCCAAAATCAATGTTCCTTGTCAAACGTTTGCTTTATGCGCTGAAAAGGCGTTAGGAACAGGCTGTGAAGGCGCACCTGCTTTAGGAAAGCTGTTTTCATGCACTCAGTGACACAAATTGTGATTTCCCACTCTGAACGAGTGCATATCACAGTACTATGTTGAAAACTCGTTTCAGACGTGCTTTTACAGTTAAAATGACCAATATGATGAAAATGTGTTAAAGGCTCGAAAACATGAAAATCCATGCTTAGAAATTGTTTCATGTCACATATGCTCGAATGCACTCATTTCACTCAAAATCAATGTTCCTTGTCAAACGTTTGCTTTATGCGCTGAAAAGGCGTTAGGAACAGGCTGTGAAGGCGCACCTGCTTTAGGAAAGCTGTTTTCATGCACTCAGTGACACAAATTGTGATTTCCCACTCTGAACGAGTGCATATCACAGTACTATGTTGAAAACTCGTTTCAGACGTGCTTTTACAGTTAAAATGACCAATATGATGAAAATGTGTTAAAGGCTCGAAAACATGAAAATCCATGCTTAGAAATTGTTTCATGTCACATATGCTCGAATGCACTCATTTCACTCAAAATCAATGTTCCTTGTCAAACGTTTGCTTTATGCGCTGAAAAGGCGTTAGGAACAGGCTGTGAAGGCGCACCTGCTTTAGGAAAGCTGTTTTCATGCACTCAGTGACAGAAATTGTGATTTCCCACTCTGAACGAGTGCATATCACAGTACTATGTTGAAAACTCGTTTCAGACGTGCTTTTACAGTGAAAATGACCAATATGATGAAAATGTGTTAAAGGCTCGAAAACATGAAAATCCATGCATAGAAATTGTTTCATTTCACTTATGCTCGAATGCACTCATTTCACTCAAAATCAATGTTCCTTGTCAAACGTTTGCTTTATGCGCTGAAAAGGCGTTAGGAACAGGCTGAAGGTGCTCCTGCTGTAGGAAAGCTGTTTTCATGCACTCAGTAACACAAAGTGTGTTTTCCCACTCTGAACAAGTGCATATCACAGTCACATGTAGAATGCACTCATTCATGTCACATGTAGAATGCACTCATTTCACTCAGAATCAATGTTCCTTGTCAAACGTTTGCTTTATGCGCTGAAAAGGCGTTAGGAACAGGCTGTGAAGGCGCACCTGCTTTAGGAAAGCTGTTTTCATGCACTCAGTGACAGAAATTGTGATTTCCCACTCTGAACGAGTGCATATCACAGTACTATGTTGAAAACTCGTTTCAGACGTGCTTTTACAGTTAAAATGACCAATATGATGAAAATGTGTTAAAGGCTCGAAAACATGAAAATCCATGCTTAGAAATTGTTTCATGTCACATATGCTCGAATGCACTCATTTCACTCAAAATCAATGTTCCTTGTCAAACGTTTGCTTTATGCGCTGAAAAGGCGTTAGGAACAGGCTGTGAAGGCGCACCTGCTTTAGGAAAGCTGTTTTCATGCACTCAGTGACAGAAATTGTGATTTCCCACTCTGAACGAGTGCATATCACAGTACTATGTTGAAAACTCGTTTCAGACGTGCTTTTACAGTGAAAATGACCAATATGATGAAAATGTGTTAAAGGCTCGAAAACATGAAAATCCATGCTTAGAAATTGTTTCATTTCACATATGCTCGAATGCACTCATTTCACTCAAAATCAATGTTCCTTGTCAAACGTTTGCTTTATGCTCTGAAAAGGGGTTAGGAACAGGCTGAAGGCGCTCCTGCCGTAGGAAAGCTGTTTTCATGCACTCATTGGTTTTTCCCACTCTGAACAAGTGAATATCACAGTCACATGTAGAATGCACTCATTCATGTCGCATGTAGAATGCCCTCATTTCACTCAAAATCAATGTTCCTTGAAAATGTGTTAAACGCTCGAAAACATGAAAATCCATGCTTAGAAATTATTTCATGTCACATATGCTCGAATGCACTCATTTCACTCAAAATCAATTTTCCTTGTCAAACGTTTGCTTTATGCTCTGAAAAGGGGTTAGGAACAGGCTGAAGGCGCTCCTGCTGTAGGAAAGCTGTTTTCATGCACTCAGTGGTTTTTCCCACTCTGAACAAGTGAATATCACAGTCACTTGTAGAATGCACTCATTCATGTCGCATGTAGAATGCCCTCATTTCACTCAAAATCAATGTTCCTTGAAAATGTGTTAAACGCTCGAAAACATGAAAATCCATGCTTTGAAAATATTTCATGTCACATATGCTCGAATGCACTCATTTCACTCAAAATCAATGTTCCTTGTCAAACGTTTGCTTTATGCGCTGAAAAGGCGTTAGGAACAGGCTGAAGGTGCTCCTGCTGTAGGAAAGCTGTTTTCATGCACTCAGTAACACAAAGTGTGTTTTCCCACTCTGAACAAGTGCATATCACAGTCACATGTAGAATGCACTCATTCATGTCACATGTAGAATGCACTCATTTCACTCAGAATCAATGTTCCTTGTCAAAAGTTTGCTTTATGCGCTGAAAAGGCGTTCGGAACAAGCTGAATGCGCTCCTGCTGTAGCAAAGCTGTTTTCATGCACTCAGTGACACAAAGTGTGTTGTCCCACTCTGCACAAGTGCATATCACATTACTATGTTGAAAAATCATTTCAGCCGTGCTTTTACAGTTAAAATGACCAATATGATGAAAATTTCTTAAAAGCTCGAAAACATAAAAATCCATGCTTAGAAATTGTTTCATGTCACATATGCTCGAATGCACTCATTTCACCCAAAATCAATGTTCCTTGTCAAACGTTTGCTTTATGCGCTGAAAAGGCGTTAGGAACAGGCTGTGAAGGCGCACCTGCTTTAGGAAAGCTGTTTTCATGCACTCAGTGACACAAATTGTGATTTCCCACTCTGAACGAGTGCATATCACAGTACTATGTTGAAAACTCGTTTCAGACGTGCTTTTACAGTTAAAATGACCAATATGATGAAAATGTGTTAAAGGCTCGAAAACATGAAAATCCATGCTTAGAAATTGTTTCATGTCACATATGCTCGAATGCACTCATTTCACTCAAAATCAATGTTCCTTGTCAAACGTTTGCTTTATGCGCTGAAAAGGCGTTAGGAACAGGCTGTGAAGGCGCACCTGCTTTAGGAAAGCTGTTTTCATGCACTCAGTGACACAAATTGTGATTTCCCACTCTGAACGAGTGCATATCACAGTACTATGTTGAAAACTCGTTTCAGACGTGCTTTTACAGTTAAAATGACCAATATGATGAAAATGTGTTAAAGGCTCGAAAACATGAAAATCCATGCTTAGAAATTGTTTCATGTCACATATGCTCGAATGCACTCATTTCACTCAAAATCAATGTTCCTTGTCAAACGTTTGCTTTATGCGCTGAAAAGGCGTTAGGAACAGGCTGTGAAGGCGCACCTGCTTTAGGAAAGCTGTTTTCATGCACTCAGTGACAGAAATTGTGATTTCCCACTCTGAACGAGTGCATATCACAGTACTATGTTGAAAACTCGTTTCAGACGTGCTTTTACAGTGAAAATGACCAATATGATGAAAATGTGTTAAAGGCTCGAAAACATGAAAATCCATGCATAGAAATTGTTTCATTTCACATATGCTCGAATGCACTCATTTCACTCAAAATCAATGTTCCTTGTCAAACGTTTGCTTTATGCGCTGAAAAGGCGTTAGGAACAGGCTGAAGGTGCTCCTGCTGTAGGAAAGCTGTTTTCATGCACTCAGTAACACAAAGTGTGTTTTCCCACTCTGAACAAGTGCATATCACAGTCACATGTAGAATGCACTCATTCATGTCACATGTAGAATGCACTCATTTCACTCAGAATCAATGTTCCTTGTCAAACGTTTGCTTTATGCGCTGAAAAGGCGTTAGGAACAGGCTGTGAAGGCGCACCTGCTTTAGGAAAGCTGTTTTCATGCACTCAGTGACAGAAATTGTGATTTCCCACTCTGAACGAGTGCATATCACAGTACTATGTTGAAAACTCGTTTCAGACGTGCTTTTACAGTGAAAATGACCAATATGATGAAAATGTGTTAAAGGCTCGAAAACATGAAAATCCATGCTTAGAAATTGTTTCATGTCACATATGCTCGAATGCACTCATTTCACTCAAAATCAATGTTCCTTGTCAAACGTTTGCTTTATGCGCTGAAAAGGCGTTAGGAACAGGCTGTGAAGGCGCACCTGCTTTAGGAAAGCTGTTTTCATGCACTCAGTGACAGAAATTGTGATTTCCCACTCTGAACGAGTGCATATCACAGTACTATGTTGAAAACTCGTTTCAGACGTGCTTTTACAGTGAAAATGACCAATATGATGAAAATGTGTTAAAGGCTCGAAAACATGAAAATCCATGCTTAGAAATTGTTTCATTTCACATATGCTCGAATGCACTCATTTCACTCAAAATCAATGTTCCTTGTCAAACGTTTGCTTTATGCTCTGAAAAGGGGTTAGGAACAGGCTGAAGGCGCTCCTGCCGTAGGAAAGCTGTTTTCATGCACTCAGTGGTTTTTCCCACTCTGAACAAGTGAATATCACAGTCACATGTAGAATGCACTCATTCATGTCGCATGTAGAATGCCCTCATTTCACTCAAAATCAATGTTCCTTGAAAATGTGTTAAACGCTCGAAAACATGAAAATCCATGCTTAGAAATTGTTTCATGTCACATATGCTCGAATGCACTCATTTCACTCAAAATCAATGTTCCTTGTCAAACGTTTGCTTTATGCTCTGAAAAGGGGTTAGGAACAGGCTGAAGGCGCTCCTGCTGTAGGAAAGCTGTTTTCATGCACTCAGTGGTTTTTCCCACTCTGAACAAGTGAATATCACAGTCACTTGTAGAATGCACTCATTCATGTCGCATGTAGAATGCCCTCATTTCACTCAAAATCAATGTTCCTTGAAAATGTGTTAAACGCTCGAAAACATGAAAATCCATGCTTTGAAAATATTTCATGTCACATATGCTCGAATGCACTCATTTCACTCAAAATCAATGTTCCTTGTCAAACGTTTGCTTTATGCGCTGAAAAGGCGTTAGGAACAGGCTGAAGGTGCTCCTGCTGTAGGAAAGCTGTTTTCATGCACTCAGTAACACAAAGTGTGTTTTCCCACTCTGAACAAGTGCATATCACAGTCACATGTAGAATGCACTCATTCATGTCACATGTAGAATGCACTCATTTCACTCAGAATCAATGTTCCTTGTCAAAAGTTTGCTTTATGCGCTGAAAAGGCGTTCGGAACAAGCTGAATGCGCTCCTGCTGTAGCAAAGCTGTTTTCATGCACTCAGTGACACAAAGTGTGTTGTCCCACTCTGCACAAGTGCATATCACATTACTATGTTGAAAAATCATTTCAGCCGTGCTTTTACAGTTAAAATGACCAATATGATGAAAATTTCTTAAAAGCTCGAAAACATAAAAATCCATGCTTAGAAATTGTTTCATGTCACATATGCTCGAATGCACTCATTTCACCCAAAATCAATGTTCCTTGTCAAACGTTTGCTTTATGCGCTGAAAAGGCGTTAGGAACAGGCTGTGAAGGCGCACCTGCTTTAGGAAAGCTGTTTTCATGCACTCAGTGACACAAATTGTGATTTCCCACTCTGAACGAGTGCATATCACAGTACTATGTTGAAAACTCGTTTCAGACGTGCTTTTACAGTTAAAATGACCAATATGATGAAAATGTGTTAAAGGCTCGAAAACATGAAAATCCATGCTTAGAAATTGTTTCATGTCACATATGCTCGAATGCACTCATTTCACTCAAAATCAATGTTCCTTGTCAAACGTTTGCTTTATGCGCTGAAAAGGCGTTAGGAACAGGCTGTGAAGGCGCACCTGCTTCAGGAAAGCTGTTTTCATGCACTCAGTGACACAAATTGTGATTTCCCACTCTGAACGAGTGCATATCACAGTACTATGTTGAAAACTCGTTTCAGACGTGCTTTTACAGTTAAAATGACCAATATGATGAAAATGTGTTAAAGGCTCGAAAACATGAAAATCCATGCTTAGAAATTGTTTCATGTCACATATGCTCGAATGCACTCATTTCACTCAAAATCAATGTTCCTTGTCAAACGTTTGCTTTATGCGCTGAAAAGGCGTTAGGAACAGGCTGTGAAGGCGCACCTGCTTTAGGAAAGCTGTTTTCATGCACTCAGTGACAGAAATTGTGATTTCCCACTTTGAACGAGTGCATATCACAGTACTATGTTGAAAACTCGTTTCAGACGTGCTTTTACAGTGAAAATGACCAATATGATGAAAATGTGTTAAAGGCTCGAAAACATGAAAATCCATGCATAGAAATTGTTTCATTTCACATATGCTCGAATGCACTCATTTCACTCGAAATCAATGTTCCTTGTCAAACGTTTGCTTTATGCGCTGAAAAGGCGTTAGGAACAGGCTGAAGGTGCTCCTGCTGTAGGAAAGCTGTTTTCATGCACTCAGTAACACAAAGTGTGTTTTCCCACTCTGAACAAGTGCATATCACAGTCACATGTAGAATGCACTCATTCATGTCACATGTAGAATGCACTCATTTCACTCAGAATCAATGTTCCTTGTCAAACGTTTGCTTTATGCGCTGAAAAGGCGTTAGGAACAGGCTGTGAAGGCGCACCTGCTTTAGGAAAGCTGTTTTCATGCACTCAGTGACAGAAATTGTGATTTCCCACTCTGAACGAGTGCATATCACAGTACTATGTTGAAAACTCGTTTCAGACGTGCTTTTACAGTGAAAATGACCAATATGATGAAAATGTGTTAAAGGCTCGAAAACATGAAAATCCATGCTTAGAAATTGTTTCATGTCACATATGCTCGAATGCACTCATTTCACTCAAAATCAATGTTCCTTGTCAAACGTTTGCTTTATGCTCTGAAAAGGGGTTAGGAACAGGCTGAAGGCGCTCCTGCTGTAGGAAAGCTGTTTTCATGCTCTCAGTGGTTTTTCCCACTCTGAACAAGTGAATATCACAGTCACTTGTAGAATGCACTCATTCATGTCGCATGTAGAATGCCCTCATTTCACTCAAAATCAATGTTCCTTGAAAATGTGTTAAACGCTCGAAAACATGAAAATCCATGCTTTGAAAATATTTCATGTCACATATGCTCGAATGCACTCATTTCACTCAAAATCAATGTTCCTTGTCAAACGTTTGCTTTATGCGCTGAAAAGGCGTTAGGAACAGGCTGAAGGTGCTCCTGCTGTAGGAAAGCTGTTTTCATGCACTCAGTAACACAAAGTGTGTTTTCCCACTCTGAACAAGTGCATATCACAGTCACATGTAGAATGCACTCATTCATGTCACATGTAGAATGCACTCATTTCACTCAGAATCAATGTTCCTTGTCAAAAGTTTGCTTTATGCGCTGAAAAGGCGTTCGGAACAAGCTGAATGCGCTCCTGCTGTAGCAAAGCTGTTTTCATGCACTCAGTGACACAAAGTGTGTTGTCCCACTCTGCACAAGTGCATATCACATTACTATGTTGAAAAATCATTTCAGCCGTGCTTTTACAGTTAAAATGACCAATATGATGAAAATTTCTTAAAAGCTCGAAAACATAAAAATCCATGCTTAGAAATTGTTTCATGTCACATATGCTCGAATGCACTCATTTCACCCAAAATCAATGTTCCTTGTCAAACGTTTGCTTTATGCGCTGAAAAGGCGTTAGGAACAGGCTGTGAAGGCGCACCTGCTTTAGGAAAGCTGTTTTCATGCACTCAGTGACACAAATTGTGATTTCCCACTCTGAACGAGTGCATATCACAGTACTATGTTGAAAACTCGTTTCAGACGTGCTTTTACAGTGAAAATGACCAATATGATGAAAATGTGTTAAAGGCTCGAAAACATGAAAATCCATGCTTAGAAATTGTTTCATGTCACATATGCTCGAATGCACTCATTTCACTCAAAATCAATGTTCCTTGTCAAACGTTTGCTTTATGCGCTGAAAAGGCGTTAGGAACAGGCTGTGAAGGCGCACCTGCTTTAGGAAAGCTGTTTTCATGCACTCAGTGACAGAAATTGTGATTTCCCACTCTGAACGAGTGCATATCACAGTACTATGTTGAAAACTCGTTTCAGACGTGCTTTTACAGTGAAAATGACCAATATGATGAAAATGTGTTAAAGGCTCGAAAACATGAAAATCCATGCTTAGAAATTGTTTCATTTCACATATGCTCGAATGCACTCATTTCACTCGAAATCAATGTTCCTTGTCAAACGTTTGCTTTATGCGCTGAAAAGGCGTTAGGAACAGGCTGAAGGTGCTCCTGCTGTAGGAAAGCTGTTTTCATGCACTCAGTAACACAAAGTGTGTTTTCCCACTCTGAACAAGTGCATATCACAGTCACATGTAGAATGCACTCATTCATGTCACATGTAGAATGCACTCATTTCACTCAGAATCAATGTTCCTTGTCAAACGTTTGCTTTATGCGCTGAAAAGGCGTTAGGAACAGGCTGTGAAGGCGCACCTGCTTTAGGAAAGCTGTTTTCATGCACTCAGTGACAGAAATTGTGATTTCCCACTCTGAACGAGTGCATATCACAGTACTATGTTGAAAACTCGTTTCAGACGTGCTTTTACAGTGAAAATGACCAATATGATGAAAATGTGTTAAAGGCTCGAAAACATGAAAATCCATGCTTAGAAATTGTTTCATTTCACATATGCTCGAATGCACTCATTTCACTCAAAATCAATGTTCCTTGTCAAACGTTTGCTTTATGCTCTGAAAAGGGGTTAGGAACAGGCTGAAGGCGCTCCTGCCGTAGGAAAGCTGTTTTCATGCACTCAGTGGTTTTTCCCACTCTGAACAAGTGAATATCACAGTCACATGTAGAATGCACTCATTCATGTCGCATGTAGAATGCCCTCATTTCTCTCAAAATCAATGTTCCTTGAAAATGTGTTAAACGCTCGAAAACATGAAAATCCATGCTTAGAAATTGTTTCATGTCACATATGCTCGAATGCACTCATTTCACTCAAAATCAATGTTCCTTGTCAAACGTTTGCTTTATGCTCTGAAAAGGGGTTAGGAACAGGCTGAAGGCGCTCCTGCTGTAGGAAAGCTGTTTTCATGCACTCAGTGGTTTTTCCCACTCTGAACAAGTGAATATCACAGTCACTTGTAGAATGCACTCATTCATGTCGCATGTAGAATGCCCTCATTTCACTCAAAATCAATGTTCCTTGAAAATGTGTTAAACGCTCGAAAACATGAAAATCCATGCTTTGAAAATATTTCATGTCACATATGCTCGAATGCACTCATTTCACTCAAAATCAATGTTCCTTGTCAAACGTTTGCTTTATGCGCTGAAAACGCGTTAGGAACAGGCTGAAGGTGCTCCTGCTGTAGGAAAGCTGTTTTCATGCACTCAGTAACACAAAGTGTGTTTTCCCACTCTGAACAAGTGCATATCACAGTCACATGTAGAATGCACTCATTCATGTCACATGTAGAATGCACTCATTTCACTCAGAATCAATGTTCCTTGTCAAAAGTTTGCTTTATGCGCTGAAAAGGCGTTCGGAACAAGCTGAATGCGCTCCTGCTGTAGCAAAGCTGTTTTCATGCACTCAGTGACACAAAGTGTGTTGTCCCACTCTGCACAAGTGCATATCACATTACTATGTTGAAAAATCATTTCAGCCGTGCTTTTACAGTTAAAATGACCAATATGATGAAAATTTCTTAAAAGCTCGAAAACATAAAAATCCATGCTTAGAAATTGTTTCATGTCACATATGCTCGAATGCACTCATTTCACCCAAAATCAATGTTCCTTGTCAAACGTTTGCTTTATGCGCTGAAAAGGCGTTAGGAACAGGCTGTGAAGGCGCACCTGCTTTAGGAAAGCTGTTTTCATGCACTCAGTGACACAAATTGTGATTTCCCACTCTGAACGAGTGCATATCACAGTACTATGTTGAAAACTCGTTTCAGACGTGCTTTTACAGTTAAAATGACCAATATGATGAAAATGTGTTAAAGGCTCGAAAACATGAAAATCCATGCTTAGAAATTGTTTCATGTCACATATGCTCGAATGCACTCATTTCACTCAAAATCAATGTTCCTTGTCAAACGTTTGCTTTATGCGCTGAAAAGGCGTTAGGAACAGGCTGTGAAGGCGCACCTGCTTTAGGAAAGCTGTTTTCATGCACTCAGTGACAGAAATTGTGATTTCCCACTCTGAACGAGTGCATATCACAGTACTATGTTGAAAACTCGTTTCAGACGTGCTTTTACAGTGAAAATGACCAATATGATGAAAATGTGTTAAAGGCTCGAAAACATGAAAATCCATGCTTAAAAATTGTTTCATTTCACATATGCTCGAATGCACTCATTTCACTCGAAATCAATGTTCCTTGTCAAACGTTTGCTTTATGCGCTGAAAAGGCGTTAGGAACAGGCTGAAGGTGCTCCTGCTGTAGGAAAGCTGTTTTCATGCACTCAGTAACACAAAGTGTGTTTTCCCACTCTGAACAAGTGCATATCACAGTCACATGTAGAATGCACTCATTCATGTCACATGTAGAATGCACTCATTTCACTCAGAATCAATGTTCCTTGTCAAACGTTTGCTTTATGCGCTGAAAAGGCGTTAGGAACAGGCTGTGAAGGCGCACCTGCTTTAGGAAAGCTGTTTTCATGCACTCAGTGACAGAAATTGTGATTTCCCACTCTGAACGAGTGCATATCACAGTACTATGTTGAAAACTCGTTTCAGACGTGCTTTTACAGTGAAAATGACCAATATGATGAAAATGTGTTAAAGGCTCGAAAACATGAAAATCCATGCTTAGAAATTGTTTCATTTCACATATGCTCGAATGCACTCATTTCACTCAAAATCAATGTTCCTTGTCAAACGTTTGCTTTATGCTCTGAAAAGGGGTTAGGAACAGGCTGAAGGCGCTCCTGCCGTAGGAAAGCTGTTTTCATGCACTCAGTGGTTTTTCCCACTCTGAACAAGTGAATATCACAGTCACATGTAGAATGCACTCATTCATGTCGCATGTAGAATGCCCTCATTTCTCTCAAAATCAATGTTCCTTGAAAATGTGTTAAACGCTCGAAAACATGAAAATCCATGCTTAGAAATTGTTTCATGTCACATATGCTCGAATGCACTCATTTCACTCAAAATCAATGTTCCTTGTCAAACGTTTGCTTTATGCTCTGAAAAGGGGTTAGGAACAGGCTGAAGGCGCTCCTGCTGTAGGAAAGCTGTTTTCATGCACTCAGTGGTTTTTCCCACTCTGAACAAGTGAATATCACAGTCACTTGTAGAATGCACTCATTCATGTCGCATGTAGAATGCCCTCATTTCACTCAAAATCAATGTTCCTTGAAAATGTGTTAAACGCTCGAAAACATGAAAATCCATGCTTTGAAAATATTTCATGTCACATATGCTCGAATGCACTCATTTCACTCAAAATCAATGTTCCTTGTCAAACGTTTGCTTTATGCGCTGAAAAGGCGTTAGGAACAGGCTGAAGGTGCTCCTGCTGTAGGAAAGCTGTTTTCATGCACTCAGTAACACAAAGTGTGTTTTCCCACTCTGAACAAGTGCATATCACAGTCACATGTAGAATGCACTCATTCATGTCACATGTAGAATGCACTCATTTCACTCAGAATCAATGTTCCTTGTCAAAAGTTTGCTTTATGCGCTGAAAAGGCGTTCGGAACAAGCTGAATGCGCTCCTGCTGTAGCAAAGCTGTTTTCATGCACTCAGTGACACAAAGTGTGTTGTCCCACTCTGCACAAGTGCATATCACATTACTATGTTGAAAAATCATTTCAGCCGTGCTTTTACAGTAAAAATGACCAATCTGATGAAAATTTCTTAAAAGCTCGAAAAACATAAAAATCCATGCTTAGAAATTGTTTCATGTCACATATGCTCGAATGCACTCATTTCACCCAAAATCAATGTTCCTTGTCAAACGTTTGCTTTATGCGCTGAAAAGGCGTTAGGAACAGGCTGTGAAGGCGCACCTGCTTTAGGAAAGCTGTTTTCATGCACTCAGTGACACAAATTGTGATTTCCCACTCTGAACGAGTGCATATCACAGTACTATGTTGAAAACTCGTTTCAGACGTGCTTTTACAGTTAAAATGACCAATATGATGAAAATGTGTTAAAGGCTCGAAAACATGAAAATCCATGCTTAGAAATTGTTTCATGTCACATATGCTCGAATGCACTCATTTCACTCAAAATCAATGTTCCTTGTCAAACGTTTGCTTTATGCGCTGAAAAGGCGTTAGGAACAGGCTGTGAAGGCGCACCTGCTTTAGGAAAGCTGTTTTCATGCACTCAGTGACACAAATTGTGATTTCCCACTCTGAACGAGTGCATATCACAGTACTATGTTGAAAACTCGTTTCAGACGTGCTTTTACAGTGAAAATGACCAATATGATGAAAATGTGTTAAAGGCTCGAAAACATGAAAATCCATGCTTAGAAATTGTTTCATTTCACATATGCTCGAATGCACTCATTTCACTCGAAATCAATGTTCCTTGTCAAACGTTTGCTTTATGCGCTGAAAAGGCGTTAGGAACAGGCTGAAGGTGCTCCTGCTGTAGGAAAGCTGTTTTCATGCACTCAGTAACACAAAGTGTGTTTTCCCACTCTGAACAAGTGCATATCACAGTCACATGTAGAATGCACTCATTCATGTCACATGTAGAATGCACTCATTTCACTCAGAATCAATGTTCCTTGTCAAAAGTTTGCTTTATGCGCTGAAAAGGCGTTCGGAACAAGCTGAATGCGCTCCTGCTGTAGCAAAGCTGTTTTCATGCACTCAGTGACACAAAGTGTGTTGTCCCACTCTGCACAAGCGCATATCACATTACTATGTTGAAAAATCATTTCAGCCGTGCTTTTACAGTTAAAATGACCAATATGATGAAAATTTCTTAAAAGCTCGAAAACATAAAAATCCATGCTTAGAAATTGTTTCATGTCACATATGCTCGAATGCACTCATTTCACCCAAAATCAATGTTCCTTGTCAAACGTTTGCTTTATGCGCTGAAAAGGCGTTAGGAACAGGCTGTGAAGGCGCACCTGCTTTAGGAAAGCTGTTTTCATGCACTCAGTGACACAAATTGTGATTTCCCACTCTGAACGAGTGCATATCACAGTACTATGTTGAAAACTCGTTTCAGACGTGCTTTTACAGTTAAAATGACCAATATGATGAAAATGTGTTAAAGGCTCGAAAACATGAAAATCCATGCTTAGAAATTGTTTCATTTCACATATGCTCGAATGCACTCATTTCACTCAAAATCAATGTTCCTTGTCAAACGTTTGCTTTATGCTCTGAAAAGGGGTTAGGAACAGGCTGAAGGCGCTCCTGCCGTAGGAAAGCTGTTTTCATGCACTCAGTGGTTTTTCCCACTCTGAACAAGTGAATATCACAGTCACATGTAGAATGCACTCATTCATGTCGCATGTAGAATGCCCTCATTTCTCTCAAAATCAATGTTCCTTGAAAATGTGTTAAACGCTCGAAAACATGAAAATCCATGCTTAGAAATTGTTTCATGTCACATATGCTCGAATGCACTCATTTCACTCAAAATCAATGTTCCTTGTCAAACGTTTGCTTTATGCTCTGAAAAGGGGTTAGGAACAGGCTGAAGGCGCTCCTGCTGTAGGAAAGCTGTTTTCATGCACTCAGTGGTTTTTCCCACTCTGAACAAGTGAATATCACAGTCACTTGTAGAATGCACTCATTCATGTCGCATGTAGAATGCCCTCATTTCACTCAAAATCAATGTTCCTTGAAAATGTGTTAAACGCTCGAAAACATGAAAATCCATGCTTTGAAAATATTTCATGTCACATATGCTCGAATGCACTCATTTCACTCAAAATCAATGTTCCTTGTCAAACGTTTGCTTTATGCGCTGAAAAGGCGTTAGGAACAGGCTGAAGGTGCTCCTGCTGTAGGAAAGCTGTTTTCATGCACTCAGTAACACAAAGTGTGTTTTCCCACTCTGAACAAGTGCATATCACAGTCACATGTAGAATGCACTCATTCATGTCACATGTAGAATGCACTCATTTCACTCAGAATCAATGTTCCTTGTCAAAAGTTTGCTTTATGCGCTGAAAAGGCGTTCGGAACAAGCTGAATGCGCTCCTGCTGTAGCAAAGCTGTTTTCATGCACTCAGTGACACAAAGTGTGTTGTCCCACTCTGCACAAGTGCATATCACATTACTATGTTGAAAAATCATTTCAGCCGTGCTTTTACAGTTAAAATGACCAATATGATGAAAATTTCTTAAAAGCTCGAAAAACATAAAAATCCATGCTTAGAAATTGTTTCATGTCACATATGCTCGAATGCACTCATTTCACCCAAAATCAATGTTCCTTGTCAAACGTTTGCTTTATGCGCTGAAAAGGCGTTAGGAACAGGCTGTGAAGGCGCACCTGCTTTAGGAAAGCTGTTTTCATGCACTCAGTGACACAAATTGTGATTTCCCACTCTGAACGAGTGCATATCACAGTACTATGTTGAAAACTCGTTTCAGACGTGCTTTTACAGTTAAAATGACCAATATGATGAAAATGTGTTAAAGGCTCGAAAACATGAAAATCCATGCTTAGAAATTGTTTCATGTCACATATGCTCGAATGCACTCATTTCACTCAAAATCAATGTTCCTTGTCAAACGTTTGCTTTATGCGCTGAAAAGGCGTTAGGAACAGGCTGTGAAGGCGCACCTGCTTTAGGAAAGCTGTTTTCATGCACTCAGTGACAGAAATTGTGATTTCCCACTCTGAACGAGTGCATATCACAGTACTATGTTGAAAACTCGTTTCAGACGTGCTTTTACAGTGAAAATGACCAATATGATGAAAATGTGTTAAAGGCTCGAAAACATGAAAATCCATGCTTAGAAATTGTTTCATTTCACATATGCTCGAATGCACTCATTTCACTCGAAATCAATGTTCCTTGTCAAACGTTTGCTTTATGCGCTGAAAAGGCGTTAGGAACAGGCTGAAGGTGCTCCTGCTGTAGGAAAGCTGTTTTCATGCACTCAGTAACACAAAGTGTGTTTTCCCACTCTGAACAAGTGCATATCACAGTCACATGTAGAATGCACTCATTCATGTCACATGTAGAATGCACTCATTTCACTCAGAATCAATGTTCCTTGTCAAAAGTTTGCTTTATGCGCTGAAAAGGCGTTCGGAACAAGCTGAATGCGCTCCTGCTGTAGCAAAGCTGTTTTCATGCACTCAGTGACACAAAGTGTGTTGTCCCACTCTGCACAAGTGCATATCACATTACTATGTTGAAAAATCATTTCAGCCGTGCTTTTACAGTTAAAATGACCAATATGATGAAAATTTCTTAAAAGCTCGAAAACATAAAAATCCATGCTTAGAAATTGTTTCATGTCACATATGCTCGAATGCACTCATTTCACCCAAAATCAATGTTCCTTGTCAAACGTTTGCTTTATGCGCTGAAAAGGCGTTAGGAACAGGCTGTGAAGGCGCACCTGCTTTAGGAAAGCTGTTTTCATGCACTCAGTGACACAAATTGTGATTTCCCACTCTGAACGAGTGCATATCACAGTACTATGTTGAAAACTCGTTTCAGACGTGCTTTTACAGTTAAAATGACCAATATGATGAAAATGTGTTAAAGGCTCGAAAACATGAAAATCCATGCTTAGAAATTGTTTCATGTCACATATGCTCGAATGCACTCATTTCACTCAAAATCAATGTTCCTTGTCAAACGTTTGCTTTATGCGCTGAAAAGGCGTTAGGAACAGGCTGTGAAGGCGCACCTGCTTTAGGAAAGCTGTTTTCATGCACTCAGTGACACAAATTGTGATTTCCCACTCTGAACGAGTGCATATCACAGTACTATGTTGAAAACTCGTTTCAGACGTGCTTTTACAGTGAAAATGACCAATATGATGAAAATGTGTTAAAGGCTCGAAAACATGAAAATCCATGCTTAGAAATTGTTTCATTTCACATATGCTCGAATGCACTCATTTCACTCGAAATCAATGTTCCTTGTCAAACGTTTGCTTTATGCGCTGAAAAGGCGTTAGGAACAGGCTGAAGGTGCTCCTGCTGTAGGAAAGCTGTTTTCATGCACTCAGTAACACAAAGTGTGTTTTCCCACTCTGAACAAGTGCATATCACAGTCACATGTAGAATGCACTCATTCATGTCACATGTAGAATGCACTCATTTCACTCAGAATCAATGTTCCTTGTCAAAAGTTTGCTTTATGCGCTGAAAAGGCGTTCGGAACAAGCTGAATGCGCTCCTGCTGTAGCAAAGCTGTTTTCATGCACTCAGTGACACAAAGTGTGTTGTCCCACTCTGCACAAGTGCATATCACATTACTATGTTGAAAAATCATTTCAGCCGTGCTTTTACAGTTAAAATGACCAATATGATGAAAATTTCTTAAAAGCTCGAAAAACATAAAAATCCATGCTTAGAAATTGTTTCATGTCACATATGCTCGAATGCACTCATTTCACCCAAAATCAATGTTCCTTGTCAAACGTTTGCTTTATGCGCTGAAAAGGCGTTAGGAACAGGCTGTGAAGGCGCACCTGCTTTAGGAAAGCTGTTTTCATGCACTCAGTGACACAAATTGTGATTTCCCACTCTGAACGAGTGCATATCACAGTACTATGTTGAAAACTCGTTTCAGACGTGCTTTTACAGTTAAAATGACCAATATGATGAAAATGTGTTAAAGGCTCGAAAACATGAAAATCCATGCTTAGAAATTGTTTCATGTCACATATGCTCGAATGCACTCATTTCACTCAAAATCAATGTTCCTTGTCAAACGTTTGCTTTATGCGCTGAAAAGGCGTTAGGAACAGGCTGTGAAGGCGCACCTGCTTTAGGAAAGCTGTTTTCATGCACTCAGTGACAGAAATTGTGATTTCCCACTCTGAACGAGTGCATATCACAGTACTATGTTGAAAACTCGTTTCAGACGTGCTTTTACAGTGAAAATGACCAATCTGATGAAAGTGTGTTAAAGGCTCGAAAACATGAAAATCCATGCTTAGAAATTGTTTCATTTCACATATGCTCGAATGCACTCATTTCACTCAAAATCAATGTTCCTTGTCAAACGTTTGCTTTATGCTCTGAAAAGGGGTTAGGAACAGGCTGAAGGCGCTCCTGCTGTAGGAAAGCTGTTTTCATGCTCTCAGTGGTTTTTCCCACTCTGAACAAGTGAATATCACAGTCACTTGTAGAATGCACTCATTCATGTCGCATGTAGAATGCCCTCATTTCACTCAAAATCAATGTTCCTTGAAAATGTGTTAAACGCTCGAAAACATGAAAATCCATGCTTAGAAATTGTTTCATGTCACATATGCTCGAATGCACTCATTTCACTCAAAATCAATGTTCCTTGTCAAACGTTTGCTTTATGCTCTGAAAAGGGGTTAGGAACAGGCTGAAGGCGCTCCTGCTGTAGGAAAGCTGTTTTCATGCACTCAGTGGTTTTTCCCACTCTGAACAAGTGAATATCACAGTCACTTGTAGAATGCACTCATTCATGTCGCATGTAGAATGCCCTCATTTCACTCAAAATCAATGTTCCTTGAAAATGTGTTAAACGCTCGAAAACATGAAAATCCATGCTTTGAAAATATTTCATGTCACATATGCTCGAATGCACTCATTTCACTCAAAATCAATGTTCCTTGTCAAACGTTTGCTTTATGCGCTGAAAAGGCGTTAGGAACAGGCTGAAGGTGCTCCTGCTGTAGGAAAGCTGTTTTCATGCACTCAGTAACACAAAGTGTGTTTTCCCACTCTGAACAAGTGCATATCACAGTCACATGTAGAATGCACTCATTCATGTCACATGTAGAATGCACTCATTTCACTCAGAATCAATGTTCCTTGTCAAAAGTTTGCTTTATGCGCTGAAAAGGCGTTCGGAACAAGCTGAATGCGCTCCTGCTGTAGCAAAGCTGTTTTCATGCACTCAGTGACACAAAGTGTGTTGTCCCACTCTGCACAAGTGCATATCACATTACTATGTTGAAAAATCATTTCAGCCGTGCTTTTACAGTTAAAATGACCAATATGATGAAAATTTCTTAAAAGCTCGAAAACATAAAAATCCATGCTTAGAAATTGTTTCATGTCACATATGCTCGAATGCACTCATTTCACCCAAAATCAATGTTCCTTGTCAAACGTTTGCTTTATGCGCTGAAAAGGCGTTAGGAACAGGCTGTGAAGGCGCACCTGCTTTAGGAAAGCTGTTTTCATGCACTCAGTGACACAAATTGTGATTTCCCACTCTGAACGAGTGCATATCACAGTACTATGTTGAAAACTCGTTTCAGACGTGCTTTTACAGTTAAAATGACCAATATGATGTAAATGTGTTAAAGGCTCGAAAACATGAAAATCCATGCTTAGAAATTGTTTCATGTCACATATGCTCGAATGCACTCATTTCACTCAAAATCAATGTTCCTTGTCAAACGTTTGCTTTATGCGCTGAAAAGGCGTTAGGAACAGGCTGTGAAGGCGCACCTGCTTTAGGAAAGCTGTTTTCATGCACTCAGTGACAGAAATTGTGATTTCCCACTCTGAACGAGTGCATATCACAGTACTATGTTGAAAACTCGTTTCAGACGTGCTTTTACAGTGAAAATGACCAATATGATGAAAATGTGTTAAAGGCTCGAAAACATGAAAATCCATGCTTAGAAATTGTTTCATTTCACATATGCTCGAATGCACTCATTTCACTCGAAATCAATGTTCCTTGTCAAACGTTTGCTTTATGCGCTGAAAAGGCGTTAGGAACAGGCTGAAGGTGCTCCTGCTGTAGGAAAGCTGTTTTCATGCACTCAGTAACACAAAGTGTGTTTTCCCACTCTGAACAAGTGCATATCACAGTCACATGTAGAATGCACTCATTCATGTCACATGTAGAATGCACTCATTTCACTCAGAATCAATGTTCCTTGTCAAAAGTTTGCTTTATGCGCTGAAAAGGCGTTCGGAACAAGCTGAATGCGCTCCTGCTGTAGCAAAGCTGTTTTCATGCACTCAGTGACACAAAGTGTGTTGTCCCACTCTGCACAAGTGCATATCACATTACTATGTTGAAAAATCATTTCAGCCGTGCTTTTACAGTTAAAATGACCAATATGATGAAAATTTCTTAAAAGCTCGAAAAACATAAAAATCCATGCTTAGAAATTGTTTCATGTCACATATGCTCGAATGCACTCATTTCACCCAAAATCAATGTTCCTTGTCAAACGTTTGCTTTATGCGCTGAAAAGGCGTTAGGAACAGGCTGTGAAGGCGCACCTGCTTTAGGAAAGCTGTTTTCATGCACTCAGTGACACAAATTGTGATTTCCCACTCTGAACGAGTGCATATCACAGTACTATGTTGAAAACTCGTTTCAGACGTGCTTTTACAGTGAAAATGACCAATATGATGAAAATGTGTTAAAGGTTCGAAAACATGAAAATCCATGCTTAGAAATTGTTTCATTTCACATATGCTCGAATGCACTCATTTCACTCGAAATCAATGTTCCTTGTCAAACGTTTGCTTTATGCGCTGAAAAGGCGTTAGGAACAGGCTGAAGGTGCTCCTGCTGTAGGAAAGCTGTTTTCATGCACTCAGTAACACAAAGTGTGTTTTCCCACTCTGAACAAGTGCATATCACAGTCACATGTAGAATGCACTCATTCATGTCACATGTAGAATGCACTCATTTCACTCAGAATCAATGTTCCTTGTCAAAAGTTTGCTTTATGCGCTGAAAAGGCGTTCGGAACAAGCTGAATGCGCTCCTGCTGTAGCAAAGCTGTTTTCATGCACTCAGTGACACAAAGTGTGTTGTCCCACTCTGCACAAGTGCATATCACATTACTATGTTGAAAAATCATTTCAGCCGTGCTTTTACAGTTAAAATGACCAATATGATGAAAATTTCTTAAAAGCTCGAAAAACATAAAAATCCATGCTTAGAAATTGTTTCATGTCACATATGCTCGAATGCACTCATTTCACCCAAAATCAATGTTCCTTGTCAAACGTTTGCTTTATGCGCTGAAAAGGCGTTAGGAACAGGCTGTGAAGGCGCACCTGCTTTAGGAAAGCTGTTTTCATGCACTCAGTGATACAAATTGTGATTTCCCACTCTGAACGAGTGCATATCACAGTACTATGTTGAAAACTCGTTTCAGACGTGCTTTTACAGTTAAAATGACCAATATGATGAAAATGTGTTAAAGGCTCGAAAACATGAAAATCCATGCTTAGAAATTGTTTCATGTCACATATGCTCGAATGCACTCATTTCACTCAAAATCAATGTTCCTTGTCAAACGTTTGCTTTATGCGCTGAAAAGGCGTTAGGAACAGGCTGTGAAGGCGCACCTGCTTTAGGAAAGCTGTTTTCATGCACTCAGTGACAGAAATTGTGATTTCCCACTCTGAACGAGTGCATATCACAGTACTATGTTCAAAACTCGTTTCAGAAGTGCTTTTACAGTGAAAATGACCAATATGATGAAAGTGTGTTAAAGGCTCGAAAACATGAAAATCCATGCTTAGAAATTGTTTCATTTCACATATGCTCGAATGCACTCATTTCACTCAAAATCAATGTTCCTTGTCAAACGTTTGCTTTATGCTCTGAAAAGGGGTTAGGAACAGGCTGAAGGCGCTCCTGCTGTAGGAAAGCTGTTTTCATGCTCTCAGTGGTTTTTCCCACTCTGAACAAGTGAATATCACAGTCACTTGTAGAATGCACTCATTCATGTCGCATGTAGAATGCCCTCATTTCACTCAAAATCAATGTTCCTTGAAAATGTGTTAAACGCTCGAAAACATGAAAATCCATGCTTAGAAATTGTTTCATGTCACATATGCTCGAATGCACTCATTTCACTCAAAATCAATGTTCCTTGTCAAACGTTTGCTTTATGCTCTGAAAAGGGGTTAGGAACAGGCTGAAGGCGCTCCTGCTGTAGGAAAGCTGTTTTCATGCACTCAGTGGTTTTTCCCACTCTGAACAAGTGAATATCACAGTCACTTGTAGAATGCACTCATTCATGTCGCATGTAGAATGCCCTCATTTCACTCAAAATCAATGTTCCTTGAAAATGTGTTAAACGCTCGAAAACATGAAAATCCATGCTTTGAAAATATTTCATGTCACATATGCTCGAATGCACTCATTTCACTCAAAATCAATGTTCCTTGTCAAACGTTTGCTTTATGCGCTGAAAAGGCGTTAGGAACAGGCTGAAGGTGCTCCTGCTGTAGGAAAGCTGTTTTCATGCACTCAGTAACACAAAGTGTGTTTTCCCACTCTGAACAAGTGCATATCACAGTCACATGTAGAATGCACTCATTCATGTCACATGTAGAATGCACTCATTTCACTCAGAATCAATGTTCCTTGTCAAAAGTTTGCTTTATGCGCTGAAAAGGCGTTCGGAACAAGCTGAATGCGCTCCTGCTGTAGCAAAGCTGTTTTCATGCACTCAGTGACACAAAGTGTGTTGTCCCACTCTGCACAAGTGCATATCACATTACTATGTTGAAAAATCATTTCAGCCGTGCTTTTACAGTTAAAATGACCAATATGATGAAAATTTCTTAAAAGCTCGAAAACATAAAAATCCATGCTTAGAAATTGTTTCATGTCACATATGCTCGAATGCACTCATTTCACCCAAAATCAATGTTCCTTGTCAAACGTTTGCTTTATGCGCTGAAAAGGCGTTAGGAACAGGCTGTGAAGGCGCACCTGCTTTAGGAAAGCTGTTTTCATGCACTCAGTGACACAAATTGTGATTTCCCACTCTGAACGAGTGCATATCACAGTACTATGTTGAAAACTCGTTTCAGACGTGCTTTTACAGTTAAAATGACCAATATGATGAAAATGTGTTAAAGGCTCGAAAACATGAAAATCCATGCTTAGAAATTGTTTCATGTCACATATGCTCGAATGCACTCATTTCACTCAAAATCAATGTTCCTTGTCAAACGTTTGCTTTATGCGCTGAAAAGGCGTTAGGAACAGGCTGTGAAGGCGCACCTGCTTTAGGAAAGCTGTTTTCATGCACTCAGTGACAGAAATTGTGATTTCCCACTCTGAACGAGTGCATATCACAGTACTATGTTGAAAACTCGTTTCAGACGTGCTTTTACAGTGAAAATGACCAATATGATGAAAATGTGTTAAAGGCTCGAAAACATGAAAATCCATGCTTAGAAATTGTTTCATTTCACATATGCTCGAATGCACTCATTTCACTCGAAATCAATGTTCCTTGTCAAACGTTTGCTTTATGCGCTGAAAAGGCGTTAGGAACAGGCTGAAGGTGCTCCTGCTGTAGGAAAGCTGTTTTCATGCACTCAGTAACACAAAGTGTGTTTTCCCACTCTGAACAAGTGCATATCACAGTCACATGTAGAATGCACTCATTCATGTCACATGTAGAATGCACTCATTTCACTCAGAATCAATGTTCCTTGTCAAAAGTTTGCTTTATGCGCTGAAAAGGCGTTCGGAACAAGCTGAATGCGCTCCTGCTGTAGCAAAGCTGTTTTCATGCACTCAGTGACACAAAGTGTGTTGTCCCACTCTGCACAAGTGCATATCACATTACTATGTTGAAAAATCATTTCAGCCGTGCTTTTACAGTTAAAATGACCAATATGATGAAAATTTCTTAAAAGCTCGAAAAACATAAAAATCCATGCTTAGAAATTGTTTCATGTCACATATGCTCGAATGCACTCATTTCACCCAAAATCAATGTTCCTTGTCAAACGTTTGCTTTATGCGCTGAAAAGGCGTTAGGAACAGGCTGTGAAGGCGCACCTGCTTTAGGAAAGCTGTTTTCATGCACTCAGTGACACAAATTGTGATTTCCCACTCTGAACGAGTGCATATCACAGTACTATGTTGAAAACTCGTTTCAGACGTGCTTTTACAGTTAAAATGACCAATATGATGAAAATGTGTTAAAGGCTCGAAAACATGAAAATCCATGCTTAGAAATTGTTTCATGTCACATATGCTCGAATGCACTCATTTCACTCAAAATCAATGTTCCTTGTCAAACGTTTGCTTTATGCGCTGAAAAGGCGTTAGGAACAGGCTGTGAAGGCGCACCTGCTTTAGGAAAGCTGTTTTCATGCACTCAGTGACAGAAATTGTGATTTCCCACTCTGAACGAGTGCATATCACAGTACTATGTTGAAAACTCGTTTCAGACGTGCTTTTACAGTGAAAATGACCAATATGATGAAAATGTGTTAAAGGCTCGAAAACATGAAAATCCATGCTTAGAAATTGTTTCATTTCACATATGCTCGAATGCACTCATTTCACTCGAAATCAATGTTCCTTGTCAAACGTTTGCTTTATGCGCTGAAAAGGCGTTAGGAACAGGCTGAAGGTGCTCCTGCTGTAGGAAAGCTGTTTTCATGCACTCAGTAACACAAAGTGTGTTTTCCCACTCTGAACAAGTGCATATCACAGTCACATGTAGAATGCACTCATTCATGTCACATGTAGAATGCACTCATTTCACTCAGAATCAATGTTCCTTGTCAAAAGTTTGCTTTATGCGCTGAAAAGGCGTTCGGAACAAGCTGAATGCGCTCCTGCTGTAGCAAAGCTGTTTTCATGCACTCAGTGACACAAAGTGTGTTGTCCCACTCTGCACAAGTGCATATCACATTACTATGTTGAAAAATCATTTCAGCCGTGCTTTTACAGTTAAAATGACCAATATGATGAAAATTTCTTAAAAGCTCGAAAAACATAAAAATCCATGCTTAGAAATTGTTTCATGTCACATATGCTCGAATGCACTCATTTCACCCAAAATCAATGTTCCTTGTCAAACGTTTGCTTTATGCGCTGAAAAGGCGTTAGGAACAGGCTGTGAAGGCGCACCTGCTTTAGGAAAGCTGTTTTCATGCACTCAGTGACACAAATTGTGATTTCCCACTCTGAACGAGTGCATATCACAGTACTATGTTGAAAACTCGTTTCAGACGTGCTTTTACAGTTAAAATGACCAATATGATGAAAATGTGTTAAAGGCTCGAAAACATGAAAATCCATGCTTAGAAATTGTTTCATGTCACATATGCTCGAATGCACTCATTTCACTCAAAATCAATGTTCCTTGTCAAACGTTTGCTTTATGCGCTGAAAAGGCGTTAGGAACAGGCTGTGAAGGCGCACCTGCTTTAGGAAAGCTGTTTTCATGCACTCAGTGACAGAAATTGTGATTTCCCACTCTGAACGAGTGCATATCACAGTACTATGTTCAAAACTCGTTTCAGACGTGCTTTTACAGTGAAAATGACCAATATGATGAAAGTGTGTTAAAGGCTCGAAAACATGAAAATCCATGCTTAGAAATTGTTTCATTTCACATATGCTCGAATGCACTCATTTCACTCAAAATCAATGTTCCTTGTCAAACGTTTGCTTTATGCTCTGAAAAGGGGTTAGGAACAGGCTGAAGGCGCTCCTGCTGTAGGAAAGCTGTTTTCATGCTCTCAGTGGTTTTTCCCACTCTGAACAAGTGAATATCACAGTCACTTGTAGAATGCACTCATTCATGTCGCATGTAGAATGCCCTCATTTCACTCAAAATCAATGTTCCTTGAAAATGTGTTAAACGCTCGAAAACATGAAAATCCATGCTTAGAAATTGTTTCATGTCACATATGCTCGAATGCACTCATTTCACTCAAAATCAATGTTCCTTGTCAAACGTTTGCTTTATGCTCTGAAAAGGGGTTAGGAACAGGCTGAAGGCGCTCCTGCTGTAGGAAAGCTGTTTTCATGCACTCAGTGGTTTTTCCAACTCTGAACAAGTGAATATCACAGTCACTTGTAGAATGCACTCATTCATGTCGCATGTAGAATGCCCTCATTTCACTCAAAATCAATGTTCCTTGAAAATGTGTTAAACGCTCGAAAACATGAAAATCCATGCTTTGAAAATATTTCATGTCACATATGCTCGAATGCACTCATTTCACTCAAAATCAATGTTCCTTGTCAAACGTTTGCTTTATGCGCTGAAAAGGCGTTAGGAACAGGCTGAAGGTGCTCCTGCTGTAGGAAAGCTGTTTTCATGCACTCAGTAACACAAAGTGTGTTTTCCCACTCTGAACAAGTGCATATCACAGTCACATGTAGAATGCACTCATTCATGTCACATGTAGAATGCACTCATTTCACTCAGAATCAATGTTCCTTGTCAAAAGTTTGCTTTATGCGCTGAAAAGGCGTTCGGAACAAGCTGAATGCGCTCCTGCTGTAGCAAAGCTGTTTTCATGCACTCAGTGACACAAAGTGTGTTGTCCCACTCTGCACAAGTGCATATCACATTACTATGTTGAAAAATCATTTCAGCCGTGCTTTTACAGTTAAAATGACCAATATGATGAAAATTTCTTAAAAGCTCGAAAACATAAAAATCCATGCTTAGAAATTGTTTCATGTCACATATGCTCGAATGCACTCATTTCACCCAAAATCAATGTTCCTTGTCAAACGTTTGCTTTATGCGCTGAAAAGGCGTTAGGAACAGGCTGTGAAGGCGCACCTGCTTTAGGAAAGCTGTTTTCATGCACTCAGTGACACAAATTGTGATTTCCCACTCTGAACGAGTGCATATCACAGTACTATGTTGAAAACTCGTTTCAGACGTGCTTTTACAGTTAAAATGACCAATATGATGAAAATGTGTTAAAGGCTCGAAAACATGAAAATCCATGCTTAGAAATTGTTTCATGTCACATATGCTCGAATGCACTCATTTCACTCAAAATCAATGTTCCTTGTCAAACGTTTGCTTTATGCGCTGAAAAGGCGTTAGGAACAGGCTGTGAAGGCGCACCTGCTTTAGGAAAGCTGTTTTCATGCACTCAGTGACAGAAATTGTGATTTCCCACTCTGAACGAGTGCATATCACAGTACTATGTTGAAAACTCGTTTCAGACGTGCTTTTACAGTGAAAATGACCAATATGATGAAAATGTGTTAAAGGCTCGAAAACATGAAAATCCATGCTTAGAAATTGTTTCATTTCACATATGCTCGAATGCACTCATTTCACTCGAAATCAATGTTCCTTGTCAAACGTTTGCTTTATGCGCTGAAAAGGCGTTAGGAACAGGCTGTGAAGGCGCACCTGCTTTAGGAAAGCTGTTTTCATGCACTCAGTGACAGAAATTGTGATTTCCCACTCTGAACGAGTGCATATCACAGTACTATGTTGAAAACTCGTTTCAGACGTGCTTTTACAGTGAAAATGACCAATATGATGAAAGTGTGTTAAAGGCTCGAAAACATGAAAATCCATGCTTAGAAATTGTTTCATTTCACATATGCTCGAATGCACTCATTTCACTCAAAATCAATGTTCCTTGTCAAACGTTTGCTTTATGCTCTGAAAAGGGGTAAGGAACAGGCTGAAGGCGCTCCTGCTGTAGGAAAGCTGTTTTCATGCTCTCAGTGGTTTTTCCCACTCTGAACAAGTGAATATCACAGTCACTTGTAGAATGCACTCATTCATGTCGCATGTAGAATGCCCTCATTTCACTCAAAATCAATGTTCCTTGAAAATGTGTTAAACGCTCGAAAACATGAAAATCCATGCTTAGAAATTGTTTCATGTCACATATGCTCGAATGCACTCATTTCACTCAAAATCAATGTTCCTTGTCAAACGTTTGCTTTATGCTCTGAAAAGGGGTTAGGAACAGGCTGAAGGCGCTCCTGCTGTAGGAAAGCTGTTTTCATGCACTCAGTGGTTTTTCCCACTCTGAACAAGTGAATATCACAGTCACTTGTAGAATGCACTCATTCATGTCGCATGTAGAATGCCCTCATTTCACTCAAAATCAATGTTCCTTGAAAATGTGTTAAACGCTCGAAAACATGAAAATCCATGCTTTGAAAATATTTCATGTCACATATGCTCGAATGCACTCATTTCACTCAAAATCAATGTTCCTTGTCAAACGTTTGCTTTATGCGCTGAAAAGGCGTTAGGAACAGGCTGAAGGTGCTCCTGCTGTAGGAAAGCTGTTTTCATGCACTCAGTAACACAAAGTGTGTTTTCCCACTCTGAACAAGTGCATATCACAGTCACATGTAGAATGCACTCATTCATGTCACATGTAGAATGCACTCATTTCACTCAGAATCAATGTTCCTTGTCAAAAGTTTGCTTTATGCGCTGAAAAGGTGTTCGGAACAAGCTGAATGCGCTCCTGCTGTAGCAAAGCTGTTTTCATGCACTCAGTGACACAAAGTGTGTTGTCCCACTCTGCACAAGTGCATATCACATTACTATGTTGAAAAATCATTTCAGCCGTGCTTTTACAGTTAAAATGACCAATATGATGAAAATTTCTTAAAAGCTCGAAAACATAAAAATCCATGCTTAGAAATTGTTTCATGTCACATATGCTCGAATGCACTCATTTCACCCAAAATCAATGTTCCTTGTCAAACGTTTGCTTTATGCGCTGAAAAGGCGTTAGGAACAGGCTGTGAAGGCGCACCTGCTTTAGGAAAGCTGTTTTCATGCACTCAGTGACACAAATTGTGATTTCCCACTCTGAACGAGTGCATATCACAGTACTATGTTGAAAACTTGTTTCAGACGTGCTTTTACAGTTAAAATGACCAATATGATGAAAATGTGTTAAAGGCTCGAAAACATGAAAATCCATGCTTAGAAATTGTTTCATGTCACATATGCTCGAATGCACTCATTTCACTCAAAATCAATGTTCCTTGTCAAACGTTTGCTTTATGCGCTGAAAAGGCGTTAGGAACAGGCTGTGAAGGCGCACCTGCTTTAGGAAAGCTGTTTTCATGCACTCAGTGACAGAAATTGTGATTTCCCACTCTGAACGAGTGCATATCACAGTACTATGTTGAAAACTCGTTTCAGACGTGCTTTTACAGTGAAAATGACCAATATGATGAAAATGTGTTAAAGGCTCGAAAACATGAAAATCCATGCTTAGAAATTGTTTCATTTCACATATGCTCGAATGCACTCATTTCACTCGAAATCAATGTTCCTTGTCAAACGTTTGCTTTATGCGCTGAAAAGGCGTTAGGAACAGGCTGAAGGTGCTCCTGCTGTAGGAAAGCTGTTTTCATGCACTCAGTAACACAAAGTGTGTTTTCCCACTCTGAACAAGTGCATATCACAGTCACATGTAGAATGCACTCATTCATGTCACATGTAGAATGCACTCATTTCACTCAGAATCAATGTTCCTTGTCAAAAGTTTGCTTTATGCGCTGAAAAGGCGTTCGGAACAAGCTGAATGCGCTCCTGCTGTAGCAAAGCTGTTTTCATGCACTCAGTGACACAAAGTGTGTTGTCCCACTCTGCACAAGTGCATATCACATTACTATGTTGAAAAATCATTTCAGCCGTGCTTTTACAGTTAAAATTACCAATATGATGAAAATTTCTTAAAAGCTCGAAAAACATAAAAATCCATGCTTAGAAATTGTTTCATGTCACATATGCTCGAATGCACTCATTTCACCCAAAATCAATGTTCCTTGTCAAACGTTTGCTTTATGCGCTGAAAAGGCGTTAGGAACAGGCTGTGAAGGCGCACCTGCTTTAGGAAAGCTGTTTTCATGCACTCAGTGACACAAATTGTGATTTCCCACTCTGAACGAGTGCATATCACAGTACTATGTTGAAAACTCGTTTCAGACGTGCTTTTACAGTTAAAATGACCAATATGATGAAAATGTGTTAAAGGCTCGAAAACATGAAAATCCATGCTTAGAAATTGTTTCATGTCACATATGCTCGAATGCACTCATTTCACTCAAAATCAATGTTCCTTGTCAAACGTTTGCTTTATGCGCTGAAAAGGCGTTAGGAACAGGCTGTGAAGGCGCACCTGCTTTAGGAAAGCTGTTTTCATGCACTCAGTGACAGAAATTGTGATTTCCCACTCTGAACGAGTGCATATCACAGTACTATGTTGAAAACTCGTTTCAGACGTGCTTTTACAGTGAAAATGACCAATATGATGAAAATGTGTTAAAGGCTCGAAAACATGAAAATCCATGCTTAGAAATTGTTTCATTTCACATATGCTCGAATGCACTCATTTCACTCGAAATCAATGTTCCTTGTCAAACGTTTGCTTTATGCGCTGAAAAGGCGTTAGGAACAGGCTGAAGGTGCTCCTGCTGTAGGAAAGCTGTTTTCATGCACTCAGTAACACAAAGTGTGTTTTCCCACTCTGAACAAGTGCATATCACAGTCACATGTAGAATGCACTCATTCATGTCACATGTAGAATGCACTCATTTCACTCAGAATCAATGTTCCTTGTCAAAAGTTTGCTTTATGCGCTGAAAAGGCGTTCGGAACAAGCTGAATGCGCTCCTGCTGTAGCAAAGCTGTTTTCATGCACTCAGTGACACAAAGTGTGTTGTCCCACTCTGCACAAGTGCATATCACATTACTATGTTGAAAAATCATTTCAGCCGTGCTTTTACAGTTAAAATGACCAATATGATGAAAATTTCTTAAAAGCTCGAAAAACATAAAAATCCATGCTTAGAAATTGTTTCATGTCACATATGCTCGAATGCACTCATTTCACCCAAAATCAATGTTCCTTGTCAAACGTTTGCTTTATGCGCTGAAAAGGCGTTAGGAACAGGCTGTGAAGGCGCACCTGCTTTAGGAAAGCTGTTTTCATGCACTCAGTGACACAAATTGTGATTTCCCACTCTGAACGAGTGCATATCACAGTACTATGTTGAAAACTCGTTTCAGACGTGCTTTTACAGTTAAAATGACCAATATGATGAAAATGTGTTAAAGGCTCGAAAACATGAAAATCCATGCTTAGAAATTGTTTCATGTCACATATGCTCGAATGCACTCATTTCACTCAAAATCAATGTTCCTTGTCAAACGTTTGCTTTATGCGCTGAAAAGGCGTTAGGAACAGGCTGTGAAGGCGCACCTGCTTTAGGAAAGCTGTTTTCATGCACTCAGTGACAGAAATTGTGATTTCCCACTCTGAACGAGTGCATATCACAGTACTATGTTGAAAACTCGTTTCAGACGTGCTTTTACAGTGAAAATGACCAATATGATGAAAATGTGTTAAAGGCTCGAAAACATGAAAATCCATGCTTAGAAATTGTTTCATTTCACATATGCTCGAATGCACTCATTTCACTCGAAATCAATGTTCCTTGTCAAACGTTTGCTTTATGCGCTGAAAAGGCGTTAGGAACAGGCTGAAGGTGCTCCTGCTGTAGGAAAGCTGTTTTCATGCACTCAGTAACACAAAGTGTGTTTTCCCACTCTGAACAAGTGCATATCACAGTCACATGTAGAATGCACTCATTCATGTCACATGTAGAATGCACTCATTTCACTCAGAATCAATGTTCCTTGTCAAAAGTTTGCTTTATGCGCTGAAAAGGCGTTCGGAACAAGCTGAATGCGCTCCTGCTGTAGCAAAGCTGTTTTCATGCACTCAGTGACACAAAGTGTGTTGTCCCACTCTGCACAAGTGCATATCACATTACTATGTTGAAAAATCATTTCAGCCGTGCTTTTACAGTTAAAATGACCAATATGATGAAAATTTCTTAAAAGCTCGAAAAACATAAAAATCCATGCTTAGAAATTGTTTCATGTCACATATGCTCGAATGCACTCATTTCACCCAAAATCAATGTTCCTTGTCAAACGTTTGCTTTATGCGCTGAAAAGGCGTTAGGAACAGGCTGTGAAGGCGCACCTGCTTTAGGAAAGCTGTTTTCATGCACTCAGTGACACAAATTGTGATTTCCCACTCTGAACGAGTGCATATCACAGTACTATGTTGAAAACTCGTTTCAGACGTGCTTTTACAGTTAAAATGACCAATATGATGAAAATGTGTTAAAGGCTCGAAAACATGAAAATCCATGCTTAGAAATTGTTTCATGTCACATATGCTCGAATGCACTCATTTCACTCAAAATCAATGTTCCTTGTCAAACGTTTGCTTTATGCGCTGAAAAGGCGTTAGGAACAGGCTGTGAAGGCGCACCTGCTTTAGGAAAGCTGTTTTCATGCACTCAGTGACAGAAATTGTGATTTCCCACTCTGAACGAGTGCATATCACAGTACTATGTTGAAAACTCGTTTCAGACGTGCTTTTACAGTGAAAATGACCAATATGATGAAAATGTGTTAAAGGCTCGAAAACATGAAAATCCATGCTTAGAAATTGTTTCATTTCACATATGCTCGAATGCACTCATTTCACTCGAAATCAATGTTCCTTGTCAAACGTTTGCTTTATGCGCTGAAAAGGCGTTAGGAACAGGCTGAAGGTGCTCCTGCTGTAGGAAAGCTGTTTTCATGCACTCAGTAACACAAAGTGTGTTTTCCCACTCTGAACAAGTGCATATCACAGTCACATGTAGAATGCACTCATTCATGTCACATGTAGAATGCACTCATTTCACTCAGAATCAATGTTCCTTGTCAAAAGTTTGCTTTATGCGCTGAAAAGGCGTTCGGAACAAGCTGAATGCGCTCCTGCTGTAGCAAAGCTGTTTTCATGCACTCAGTGACACAAAGTGTGTTGTCCCACTCTGCACAAGTGCATATCACATTACTATGTTGAAAAATCATTTCAGCCGTGCTTTTACAGTTAAAATGACCAATATGATGAAAATTTCTTAAAAGCTCGAAAAACATAAAAATCCATGCTTAGAAATTGTTTCATGTCACATATGCTCGAATGCACTCATTTCACCCAAAATCAATGTTCCTTGTCAAACGTTTGCTTTATGCGCTGAAAAGGCGTTAGGAACAGGCTGTGAAGGCGCACCTGCTTTAGGAAAGCTGTTTTCATGCACTCAGTGACACAAATTGTGATTTCCCACTCTGAACGAGTGCATATCACAGTACTATGTTGAAAACTCGTTTCAGACGTGCTTTTACAGTTAAAATGACCAATATGATGAAAATGTGTTAAAGGCTCGAAAACATGAAAATCCATGCTTAGAAATTGTTTCATGTCACATATGCTCGAATGCACTCATTTCACTCAAAATCAATGTTCCTTGTCAAACGTTTGCTTTATGCGCTGAAAAGGCGTTAGGAACAGGCTGTGAAGGCGCACCTGCTTTAGGAAAGCTGTTTTCATGCACTCAGTGACAGAAATTGTGATTTCCCACTCTGAACGAGTGCATATCACAGTACTATGTTGAAAACTCGTTTCAGACGTGCTTTTACAGTGAAAATGACCAATATGATGAAAATGTGTTAAAGGCTCGAAAACATGAAAATCCATGCTTAGAAATTGTTTCATGTCACATATGCTCGAATGCACTCATTTCACTCAAAATCAATGTTCCTTGTCAAACGTTTGCTTTATGCTCTGAAAAGGGGTTAGGAACAGGCTGAAGGCGCTCCTGCTGTAGGAAAGCTGTTTTCATGCTCTCAGTGGTTTTTCCCACTCTGAACAAGTGAATATCACAGTCACTTGTAGAATGCACTCATTCATGTCGCATGTAGAATGCCCTCATTTCACTCAAAATCAATGTTCCTTGAAAATGTGTTAAACGCTCGAAAACATGAAAATCCATGCTTTGAAAATATTTCATGTCACATATGCTCGAATGCACTCATTTCACTCAAAATCAATGTTCCTTGTCAAACGTTTGCTTTATGCTCTGAAAAGGGGTTAGGAACAGGCTGAAGGCGCTCCTGCTGTAGGAAAGCTGTTTTCATGCACTCAGTGGTTTTTCCCACTCTGAACAAGTGAATATCACAGTCACTTGTAGAATGCACTCATTCATGTCGCATGTAGAATGCCCTCATTTCACTCAAAATCAATGTTCCTTGAAAATGTGTTAAACGCTCGAAAACATGAAAATCCATGCTTTGAAAATATTTCATGTCACATATGCTCGAATGCACTCATTTCACTCAAAATCAATGTTCCTTGTCAAACGTTTGCTTTATGCGCTGAAAAGGCGTTAGGAACAGGCTGAAGGTGCTCCTGCTGTAGGAAAGCTGTTTTCATGCACTCAGTAACACAAGTGTGTTTTCCCACTCTGAACAAGTGCATATCACAGTCACAAGTAGAATGCACTCATTCATGTCACATGTAGAATGCACTCATTTCACTCAGAATCAATGTTCCTTGTCAAAAGTTTGCTTTATGCGCTGAAAAGGCGTTCGGAACAAGCTGAATGCGCTCCTGCTGTAGCAAAGCTGTTTTCATGCACTCAGTGACACAAAGTGTGTTGTCCCACTCTGCACAAGTGCATATCACATTACTATGTTGAAAAATCATTTCAGCCGTGCTTTTACAGTTAAAATGACCAATATGATGAAAATTTCTTAAAAGCTCGAAAAACATAAAAATCCATGCTTAGAAATTGTTTCATGTCACATATGCTCGAATGCACTCATTTCACCCAAAATCAATGTTCCTTGTCAAACGTTTGCTTTATGCGCTGAAAAGGCGTTAGGAACAGGCTGTGAAGGCGCACCTGCTTTAGGAAAGCTGTTTTCATGCACTCAGTGACACAAATTGTGATTTCCCACTCTGAACGAGTGCATATCACAGTACTATGTTGAAAACTCGTTTCAGACGTGCTTTTACAGTTAAAATGACCAATATGATGAAAATGTGTTAAAGGCTCGAAAACATGAAAATCCATGCTTAGAAATTGTTTCATGTCACATATGCTCGAATGCACTCATTTCACTCAAAATCAATGTTCCTTGTCAAACGTTTGCTTTATGCGCTGAAAAGGCGTTAGGAACAGGCTGAAGGTGCTCCTGCTGTAGGAAAGCTGTTTTCATGCACTCAGTAACACAAAGTGTGTTTTCCCACTCTGAACAAGTGCATATCACAGTCACATGTAGAATGCACTCATTCATGTCACATGTAGAATGCACTCATTTCACTCAGAATCAATGTTCCTTGTCAAAAGTTTGCTTTATGCGAGGAAAAGGCGTTCGGAACAAGCTGAATGCGCTCCTGCTGTAGCAAAGCTGTTTTCATGCACTCAGTGACACAAAGTGTGTTGTCCCACTCTGCACAAGTGCATATCACATTACTATGTTGAAAAATCATTTCAGCCGTGCTTTTACAGTTAAAATGACCAATATGATGAAAATTTCTTAAAAGCTCGAAAACATAAAAATCCATGCTTAGAAATTGTTTCATGTCACATATGCTCGAATGCACTCATTTCACCCAAAATCAATGTTCCTTGTCAAACGTTTGCTTTATGCGCTGAAAAGGCGTTAGGAACAGGCTGTGAAGGCGCACCTGCTTTAGGAAAGCTGTTTTCATGCACTCAGTGACACAAATTGTGATTTCCCACTCTGAACGAGTGCATATCACAGTACTATGTTGAAAACTCGTTTCAGACGTGCTTTTACAGTTAAAATGACCAATATGATGAAAATGTGTTAAAGGCTCGAAAACATGAAAATCCATGCTTAGAAATTGTTTCATGTCACATATGCTCGAATGCACTCATTTCACTCAAAATCAATGTTCCTTGTCAAACGTTTGCTTTATGCGCTGAAAAGGCGTTAGGAACAGGCTGTGAAGGCGCACCTGCTTTAGGAAAGCTGTTTTCATGCACTCAGTGACACAAATTGTGATTTCCCACTCTGAACGAGTGCATATCACAGTACTATGTTGAAAACTCGTTTCAGACGTGCTTTTACAGTGAAAATGACCAATATGATGAAAATGTGTTAAAGGCTCGAAAACATGAAAATCCATGCTTAGAAATTGTTTCATTTCACATATGCTCGAATGCACTCATTTCACCCAAAATCAATGTTCCTTGTCAAACGTTTGCTTTATGCGCTGAAAAGGCGTTAGGAACAGGCTGTGAAGGCGCACCTGCTTTAGGAAAGCTGTTTTCATGCACTCAGTGACACAAATTGTGATTTCCCACTCTGAACGAGTGCATATCACAGTACTATGTTGAAAACTCGTTTCAGACGTGCTTTTACAGTGAAAATGACCAATATGATGAAAATGTGTTAAAGGCTCGAAAACATGAAAATCCATGCTTAGAAATTGTTTCATGTCACATATGCTCGAATGCACTCATTTCACTCAAAATCAATGTTCCTTGTCAAACGTTTGCTTTATGCTCTGAAAAGGGGTTAGGAACAAGCTGAAGGCGCTCCTGCCGTAGGAAAGCTGTTTTCATGCACTCAGTGGTTTTTCCCACTCTGAACAAGTGAATATCACAGTCACATGTAGAATGCACTCATTCATGTCGCATGTAGAATGCCCTCATTTCACTCAAAATCAATGTTCCTTGAAAATGTGTTAAACGCTCGAAAACATGAAAATCCATGCTTAGAAATTGTTTCATGTCACATATGCTCGAATGCACTCATTTCACTCAAAATCAATGTTCCTAGTCAAACGTTTGCTTTATGCTCTGAAAAGGGGTTAGGAACAGGCTGAAGGCGCTCCTGCTGTAGGAAAGCTGTTTTCATGCACTCAGTGGTTTTTCCCACTCTGAACAAGTGAATATCACAGTCACTTGTAGAATGCACTCATTCATGTCGCATGTAGAATGCCCTCATTTCACTCAAAATCAATGTTCCTTGAAAATGTGTTAAACGCTCGAAAACATGAAAATCCATGCTTTGAAAATATTTCATGTCACATATGCTCGAATGCACTCATTTCACTCAAAATCAATGTTCCTTGTCAAACGTTTGCTTTATGCGCTGAAAAGGCGTTAGGAACAGGCTGAAGGTGCTCCTGCTGTAGGAAAGCTGTTTTCATGCACTCAGTAACACAAAGTGTGTTTTCCCACTCTGAACAAGTGCATATCACAGTCACAAGTAGAATGCACTCATTCATGTCACATGTAGAATGCACTCATTTCACTCAGAATCAATGTTCCTTGTCAAAAGTTTGCTTTATGCGCTGAAAAGGCGTTCGGAACAAGCTGAATGCGCTCCTGCTGTAGCAAAGCTGTTTTCATGCACTCAGTGACACAAAGTGTGTTGTCCCACTCTGCACAAGTGCATATCACATTACTATGTTGAAAAATCATTTCAGCCGTGCTTTTACAGTTAAAATGACCAATATGATGAAAATTTCTTAAAAGCTCGAAAAACATAAAAATCCATGCTTAGAAATTGTTTCATGTCACATATGCTCGAATGCACTCATTTCACCCAAAATCAATGTTCCTTGTCAAACGTTTGCTTTATGCGCTGAAAAGGCGTTAGGAACAGGCTGTGAAGGCGCACCTGCTTTAGGAAAGCTGTTTTCATGCACTCAGTGACACAAATTGTGATTTCCCACTCTGAACGAGTGCATATCACAGTACTATGTTGAAAACTCGTTTCAGACGTGCTTTTACAGTTAAAATGACCAATATGATGAAAATGTGTTAAAGGCTCGAAAACATGAAAATCCATGCTTAGAAATTGTTTCATGTCACATATGCTCGAATGCACTCATTTCACTCAAAATCAATGTTCCTTGTCAAACGTTTGCTTTATGCGCTGAAAAGGCGTTAGGAACAGGCTGAAGGTGCTCCTGCTGTAGGAAAGCTGTTTTCATGCACTCAGTAACACAAAGTGTGTTTTCCCACTGAACAAGTGCATATCACAGTCACATGTAGAATGCACTCATTCATGTCACATGTAGAATGCACTCATTTCACTCAGAATCAATGTTCCTTGTCAAAAGTTTGCTTTATGCGAGGAAAAGGCGTTCAGAACAAGCTGAATGCGCTCCTGCTGTAGCAAAGCTGTTTTCATGCACTCAGTGACACAAAGTGTGTTGTCCCACTCTGCACAAGTGCATATCACATTACTATGTTGAAAAATCATTTCAGCCGTGCTTTTACAGTTAAAATGACCAATATGATGAAAATTTCTTAAAAGCTCGAAAACATAAAAATCCATGCTTAGAAATTGTTTCATGTCACATATGCTCGAATGCACTCATTTCACCCAAAATCAATGTTCCTTGTCAAACGTTTGCTTTATGCGCTGAAAAGGCGTTAGGAACAGGCTGTGAAGGCGCACCTGCTTTAGGAAAGCTGTTTTCATGCACTCAGTGACACAAATTGTGATTTCCCACTCTGAACGAGTGCATATCACAGTACTATGTTGAAAACTCGTTTCAGACGTGCTTTTACAGTTAAAATGACCAATATGATGAAAATGTGTTAAAGGCTCGAAAACATGAAAATCCATGCTTAGAAATTGTTTCATGTCACATATGCTCGAATGCACTCATTTCACTCAAAATCAATGTTCCTTGTCAAACGTTTGCTTTATGCGCTGAAAAGGCGTTAGGAACAGGCTGTGAAGGCGCACCTGCTTTAGGAAAGCTGTTTTCATGCACTCAGTGACACAAATTGTGATTTCCCACTCTGAACGAGTGCATATCACAGTACTATGTTGAAAACTCGTTTCAGACGTGCTTTTACAGTGAAAATGACCAATATGATGAAAATGTGTTAAAGGCTCGAAAACATGAAAATCCATGCTTAGAAATTGTTTCATTTCACATATGCTCGAATGCACTCATTTCACCCAAAATCAATGTTCCTTGTCAAACGTTTGCTTTATGCGCTGAAAAGGCGTTAGGAACAGGCTGTGAAGGCGCACCTGCTTTAGGAAAGCTGTTTTCATGCACTCAGTGACACAAATTGTGATTTCCCACTCTGAACGAGTGCATATCACAGTACTATGTTGAAAACTCGTTTCAGACGTGCTTTTACAGTTAAAATGACCAATATGATGAAAATGTGTTAAAGGCTCGAAAACATGAAAATCCATGCTTAGAAATTGTTTCATGTCACATATGCTCGAATGCACTCATTTCACTCAAAATCAATGTTCCTTGTCAAACGTTTGCTTTATGCTCTGAAAAGGGGTTAGGAACAAGCTGAAGGCGCTCCTGCCGTAGGAAAGCTGTTTTCATGCACTCAGTGGTTTTTCCCACTCTGAACAAGTGAATATCACAGTCACATGTAGAATGCACTCATTCATGTCGCATGTAGAATGCCCTCATTTCACTCAAAATCAATGTTCCTTGAAAATGTGTTAAACGCTCGAAAACATGAAAATCCATGCTTAGAAATTGTTTCATGTCACATATGCTCGAATGCACTCATTTCACTCAAAATCAATGTTCCTAGTCAAACGTTTGCTTTATGCTCTGAAAAGGGGTTAGGAACAGGCTGAAGGCGCTCCTGCTGTAGGAAAGCTGTTTTCATGCACTCAGTGACACAAAGTGTGTTGTCCCACTCTGCACAAGTGCATATCACATTACTATGTTGAAAAATCATTTCAGCCGTGCTTTTACAGTTAAAATGACCAATATGATGAAAATTTCTTAAAAGCTCGAAAAACATAAAAATCCATGCTTAGAAATTGTTTCATGTCACATATGCTCGAATGCACTCATTTCACCCAAAATCAATGTTCCTTGTCAAACGTTTGCTTTATGCGCTGAAAAGGCGTTAGGAACAGGCTGTGAAGGCGCACCTGCTTTAGGAAAGCTGTTTTCATGCACTCAGTGACACAAATTGTGATTTCCCACTCTGAACGAGTGCATATCACAGTACTATGTTGAAAACTCGTTTCAGACGTGCTTTTACAGTTAAAATGACCAATATGATGAAAATGTGTTAAAGGCTCGAAAACATGAAAATCCATGCTTAGAAATTGTTTCATGTCACATATGCTCGAATGCACTCATTTCACTCAAAATCAATGTTCCTTGTCAAACGTTTGCTTTATGCGCTGAAAAGGCGTTAGGAACAGGCTGAAGGTGCTCCTGCTGTAGGAAAGCTGTTTTCATGCACTCAGTAACACAAAGTGTGTTTTCCCACTCTGAACAAGTGCATATCACAGTCACATGTAGAATGCACTCATTCATGTCACATGTAGAATGCACTCATTTCACTCAGAATCAATGTTCCTTGTCAAAAGTTTGCTTTATGCGAGGAAAAGGCGTTCGGAACAAGCTGAATGCGCTCCTGCTGTAGCAAAGCTGTTTTCATGCACTCAGTGACACAAAGTGTGTTGTCCCACTCTGCACAAGTGCATATCACATTACTATGTTGAAAAATCATTTCAGCCGTGCTTTTACAGTTAAAATGACCAATATGATGAAAATTTCTTAAAAGCTCGAAAACATAAAAATCCATGCTTAGAAATTGTTTCATGTCACATATGCTCGAATGCACTCATTTCACCCAAAATCAATGTTCCTTGTCAAACGTTTGCTTTATGCGCTGAAAAGGCGTTAGGAACAGGCTGTGAAGGCGCACCTGCTTTAGGAAAGCTGTTTTCATGCACTCAGTGACACAAATTGTGATTTCCCACTCTGAACGAGTGCATATCACAGTACTATGTTGAAAACTCGTTTCAGACGTGCTTTTACAGTTAAAATGACCAATATGATGAAAATGTGTTAAAGGCTCGAAAACATGAAAATCCATGCTTAGAAATTGTTTCATGTCACATATGCTCGAATGCACTCATTTCACTCAAAATCAATGTTCCTTGTCAAACGTTTGCTTTATGCGCTGAAAAGGCGTTAGGAACAGGCTGTGAAGGCGCACCTGCTTTAGGAAAGCTGTTTTCATGCACTCAGTGACACAAATTGTGATTTCCCACTCTGAACGAGTGCATATCACAGTACTATGTTGAAAACTCGTTTCAGACGTGCTTTTACAGTGAAAATGACCAATATGATGAAAATGTGTTAAAGGCTCGAAAACATGAAAATCCATGCTTAGAAATTGTTTCATTTCACATATGCTCGAATGCACTCATTTCACCCAAAATCAATGTTCCTTGTCAAACGTTTGCTTTATGCGCTGAAAAGGCGTTAGGAACAGGCTGTGAAGGCGCACCTGCTTTAGGAAAGCTGTTTTCATGCACTCAGTGACACAAATTGTGATTTCCCACTCTGAACGAGTGCATATCACAGTACTATGTTGAAAACTCGTTTCAGACGTGCTTTTACAGTTAAAATGACCAATATGATGAAAATGTGTTAAAGGCTCGAAAACATGAAAATCCATGCTTAGAAATTGTTTCATGTCACATATGCTCGAATGCACTCATTTCACTCAAAATCAATGTTCCTTGTCAAACGTTTGCTTTATGCGCTGAAAAGGCGTTAGGAACAGGCTGTGAAGGCGCACCTGCTTTAGGAAAGCTGTTTTCATGCACTCAGTGACAGAAATTGTGATTTCCCACTCTGAACGAGTGCATATCACAGTACTATGTTGAAAACTCGTTTCAGACGTGCTTTTACAGTGAAAATGACCAATATGATGAAAGTGTGTTAAAGGCTCGAAAACATGAAAATCCATGCTTAGAAATTGTTTCATTTCACATATGCTCGAATGCACTCATTTCACTCGAAATCAATGTTCCTTGTCAAACGTTTGCTTTATGCTCTGAAAAGGGGTTAGGAACAGGCTGAAGGCGCTCCTGCTGTAGGAAAGCTGTTTTCATGCTCTCAGTGGTTTTTTCCACTCTGAACAAGTGAATATCACAGTCACTTGTAGAATGCACTCATTCATGTCGCATGTAGAATGCTCTCATTTCACTCAAAATCAATGTTCCTTGAAAATGTGTTAAACGCTCGAAAACATGAAAATCCATGCTTTGAAAATATTTCATGTCACATATGCTCGAATGCACTCATTTCACTCAAAATCAATGTTCCTTGTCAAACGTTTGCTTTATGCGCTGAAAAGGCGTTAGGAACAGGCTGAAGGTGCTCCTGCTGTAGGAAAGCTGTTTTCATGCACTCAGTAACACAAAGTGTGTTTTCCCACTCTGAACAAGTGCATATCACAGTCACATGTAGAATGCACTCATTCATGTCACATGTAGAATGCACTCATTTCACTCAGAATCAATGTTCCTTGTCAAAAGTCTGCTTTATGCGCTGAAAAGGCGTTCGGAACAAGCTGAATGCGCTCCTGCTGTAGCAAAGCTGTTTTCATGCACTCAGTGACACAAAGTGTGTTGTCCCACTCTGCACAAGTGCATATCACATTACTATGTTGAAAAATCATTTCAGCCGTGCTTTTACAGTTAAAATGACCAATATGATGAAAATTTCTTAAAAGCTCGAAAAACATAAAAATCCATGCTTAGAAATTGTTTCATGTCACATATGCTCGAATGCACTCATTTCACCCAAAATCAATGTTCCTTGTCAAACGTTTGCTTTATGCGCTGAAAAGGCGTTAGGAACAGGCTGTGAAGGCGCACCTGCTTTAGGAAAGCTGTTTTCATGCACTCAGTGACACAAATTGTGATTTCCCACTCTGAACGAGTGCATATCACAGTACTATGTTGAAAACTCGTTTCAGACGTGCTTTTACAGTTAAAATGACCAATATGATGAAAATGTGTTAAAGGCTCGAAAACATGAAAATCCATGCTTAGAAATTGTTTCATGTCACATATGCTCGAATGCACTCATTTCACTCAAAATCAATGTTCCTTGTCAAACGTTTGCTTTATGCGCTGAAAAGGCGTTAGGAACAGGCTGTGAAGGCGCACCTGCTTTAGGAAAGCTGTTTTCATGCACTCAGTGACAGAAATTGTGATTTCCCACTCTGAACGAGTGCATATCACAGTACTATGTTGAAAACTCGTTTCAGACGTGCTTTTACAGTGAAAATGACCAATATGATGAAAATGTGTTAAAGGCTCGAAAACATGAAAATCCATGCTTAGAAATTGTTTCATGTCACATATGCTCGAATGCACTCATTTCACTCAAAATCAATGTTCCTTGTCAAACGTTTGCTTTATGCTCTGAAAAGGGGTTAGGAACAGGCTGAAGGCGCTCCTGCTGTAGGAAAGCTGTTTTCATGCTCTCAGTGGTTTTTCCCACTCTGAACAAGTGAATATCACAGTCACTTGTAGAATGCACTCATTCATGTCGCATGTAGAATGCCCTCATTTCACTCAAAATCACTGTTCCTTGAAAATGTGTTAAACGCTCGAAAACATGAAAATCCATGCTTTGAAAATATTTCATGTCACATATGCTCGAATGCACTCATTTCACTCAAAATCAATGTTCCTTGTCAAACGTTTGCTTTATGCTCTGAAAAGGGGTTAGGAACAGGCTGAAGGTACTCCTGCTGTAGGAAAGCTGTTTTCATGCACTCAGTAACACTAGTGTGTTTTCCCACTCTGAACAAGTGCATATCACAGTCACAAGTAGAATGCACTCATTCATGTCACATGTAGAATGCACTCATTTCACTCAGAATCAATGTTCCTTGTCAAAAGTTTGCTTTATGCGCTGAAAAGGCGTTCGGAACAAGCTGAATGCGCTCCTGCTGTAGCAAAGCTGTTTTCATGCACTCAGTGACACAAAGTGTGTTGTCCCACTCTGCACAAGTGCATATCACATTACTATGTTGAAAAATCATTTCAGCCGTGCTTTTACAGTTAAAATGACCAATATGATGAAAATTTCTTAAAAGCTCGAAAAACATAAAAATCCATGCTTAGAAATTGTTTCATGTCACATATGCTCGAATGCACTCATTTCACCCAAAATCAATGTTCCTTGTCAAACGTTTGCTTTATGCGCTGAAAAGGCGTTAGGAACAGGCTGTGAAGGCGCACCTGCTTTAGGAAAGCTGTTTTCATGCACTCAGTGACACAAATTGTGATTTCCCACTCTGAACGAGTGCATATCACAGTACTATGTTGAAAACTCGTTTCAGACGTGCTTTTACAGTTAAAATGACCAATATGATGAAAATGTGTTAAAGGCTCGAAAACATGAAAATCCATGCTTAGAAATTGTTTCATGTCACATATGCTCGAATGCACTCATTTCACTCAAAATCAATGTTCCTTGTCAAACGTTTGCTTTATGCGCTGAAAAGGCGTTAGGAACAGGCTGTGAAGGCGCACCTGCTTTAGGAAAGCTGTTTTCATGCACTCAGTGACAGAAATTGTGATTTCCCACTCTGAACGAGTGCATATCACAGTACTATGTTGAAAACTCGTTTCAGACGTGCTTTTACAGTGAAAATGACCAATATGATGAAAATGTGTTAAAGGCTCGAAAACATGAAAATCCATGCTTAGAAATTGTTTCATGTCACATATGCTCGAATGCACTCATTTCACTCAAAATCAATGTTCCTTGTCAAACGTTTGCTTTATGCTCTGAAAAGGGGTTAGGAACAGGCTGAAGGCGCTCCTGCTGTAGGAAAGCTGTTTTCATGCTCTCAGTGGTTTTTCCCACTCTGAACAAGTGAATATCACAGTCACTTGTAGAATGCACTCATTCATGTCGCATGTAGAATGCCCTCATTTCACTCAAAATCAATGTTCCTTGAAAATGTGTTAAACGCTCGAAAACATGAAAATCCATGCTTTGAAAATATTTCATGTCACATATGCTCGAATGCACTCATTTCACTCAAAATCAATGTTCCTTGTCAAACGTTTGCTTTATGCTCTGAAAAGGGGTTAGGAACAGGCTGAAGGCGCTCCTGCTGTAGGAAAGCTGTTTTCATGCACTCAGTGGTTTTTCCCACTCTGAACAAGTTAATATCACAGTCACTTGTAGAATGCACTCATTCATGTCGCATGTAGAATGCCCTCATTTCACTCAAAATCAATGTTCCTTGAAAATGTGTTAAACGCTCGAAAACATGAAAATCCATGCTTTGAAAATATTTCATGTCACATATGCTCGAATGCACTCATTTCACTCAAAATCAATGTTCCTTGTCAAACGTTTGCTTTATGCGCTGAAAAGGCGTTAGGAACAGGCTGAAGGTGCTCCTGCTGTAGGAAAGCTGTTTTCATGCACTCAGTAACACAAGTGTGTTTTCCCACTCTGAACAAGTGCATATCACAGTCACAAGTAGAATGCACTCATTCATGTCACATGTAGAATGCACTCATTTCACTCAGAATCAATGTTCCTTGTCAAAAGTTTGCTTTATGCGCTGAAAAGGCGTTCGGAACAAGCTGAATGCGCTCCTGCTGTAGCAAAGCTGTTTTCATGCACTCAGTGACACAAAGTGTGTTGTCCCACTCTGCACAAGTGCATATCACATTACTATGTTGAAAAATCATTTCAGCCGTGCTTTTACAGTTAAAATGACCAATATGATGAAAATTTCTTAAAAGCTCGAAAAACATAAAAATCCATGCTTAGAAATTGTTTCATGTCACATATGCTCGAATGCACTCATTTCACCCAAAATCAATGTTCCTTGTCAAACGTTTGCTTTATGCGCTGAAAAGGCGTTAGGAACAGGCTGTGAAGGCGCACCTGCTTTAGGAAAGCTGTTTTCATGCACTCAGTGACACAAATTGTGATTTCCCACTCTGAACGAGTGCATATCACAGTACTATGTTGAAAACTCGTTTCAGACGTGCTTTTACAGTTAAAATGACCAATATGATGAAAATGTGTTAAAGGCTCGAAAACATGAAAATCCATGCTTAGAAATTGTTTCATGTCACATATGCTCGAATGCACTCATTTCACTCAAAATCAATGTTCCTTGTCAAACGTTTGCTTTATGCGCTGAAAAGGCGTTAGGAACAGGCTGAAGGTGCTCCTGCTGTAGGAAAGCTGTTTTCATGCACTCAGTAACACAAAGTGTGTTTTCCCACTCTGAACAAGTGCATATCACAGTCACATGTAGAATGCACTCATTCATGTCACATGTAGAATGCACTCATTTCACTCAGAATCAATGTTCCTTGTCAAAAGTTTGCTTTATGCGAGGAAAAGGCGTTCGGAACAAGCTGAATGCGCTCCTGCTGTAGCAAAGCTGTTTTCATGCACTCAGTGACACAAAGTGTGTTGTCCCACTCTGCACAAGTGCATATCACATTACTATGTTGAAAAATCATTTCAGCCGTGCTTTTACAGTTAAAATGACCAATATGATGAAAATTTCTTAAAAGCTCGAAAACATAAAAATCCATGCTTAGAAATTGTTTCATGTCACATATGCTCGAATGCACTCATTTCACCCAAAATCAATGTTCCTTGTCAAACGTTTGCTTTATGCGCTGAAAAGGCGTTAGGAACAGGCTGTGAAGGCGCACCTGCTTTAGGAAAGCTGTTTTCATGCACTCAGTGACACAAATTGTGATTTCCCACTCTGAACGAGTGCATATCAGAGTACTATGTTGAAAACTCGTTTCAGACGTGCTTTTACAGTTAAAATGACCAATATGATGAAAATGTGTTAAAGGCTCGAAAACATGAAAATCCATGCTTAGAAATTGTTTCATGTCACATATGCTCGAATGCACTCATTTCACCCAAAATCAATGTTCCTTGTCAAACGTTTGCTTTATGCGCTGAAAAGGCGTTAGGAACAGGCTGTGAAGGCGCACCTGCTTTAGGAAAGCTGTTTTCATGCACTCAGTGACACAAATTGTGATTTCCCACTCTGAACGAGTGCATATCACAGTACTATGTTGAAAACTCGTTTCAGACGTGCTTTTACAGTTAAAATGACCAATATGATGAAAATGTGTTAAAGGCTCGAAAACATGAAAATCCATGCTTAGAAATTGTTTCATGTCACATATGCTCGAATGCACTCATTTCACTCAAAATCAATGTTCCTTGTCAAACGTTTGCTTTATGCGCTGAAAAGGCGTTAGGAACAGGCTGAAGGTGCTCCTGCTGTAGGAAAGCTGTTTTCATGCACTCAGTAACACAAAGTGTGTTTTCCCACTCTGAACAAGTGCATATCACAGTCACATGTAGAATGCACTCATTCATGTCACATGTAGAATGCACTCATTTCACTCAGAATCAATGTTCCTTGTCAAAAGTTTGCTTTATGCGAGGAAAAGGCGTTCGGAACAAGCTGAATGCGCTCCTGCTGTAGCAAAGCTGTTTTCATGCACTCAGTGACACAAAGTGTGTTGTCCCACTCTGCACAAGTGCATATCACATTACTATGTTGAAAACTCGTTTCAGACGTGCTTTTACAGTGAAAATGACCAATATGATGAAAATGTGTTAAAGGCTCGAAAACATGAAAATCCATGCTTAGAAATTGTTTCATTTCACATATGCTCGAATGCACTCATTTCACCCAAAATCAATGTTCCTTGTCAAACGTTTGCTTTATGCGCTGAAAAGGCGTTAGGAACAGGCTGTGAAGGCGCACCTGCTTTAGGAAAGCTGTTTTCATGCACTCAGTGACACAAATTGTGATTTCCCACTCTGAACGAGTGCATATCACAGTACTATGTTGAAAACTCGTTTCAGACGTGCTTTTACAGTTAAAATGACCAATATGATGAAAATGTGTTAAAGGCTCGAAAACATGAAAATCCATGCTTAGAAATTGTTTCATGTCACATATGCTCGAATGCACTCATTTCACTCAAAATCAATGTTCCTTGTCAAACGTTTGCTTTATGCGCTGAAAAGGCGTTAGGAACAGGCTGTGAAGGCGCACCTGCTTTAGGAAAGCTGTTTTCATGCACTCAGTGACAGAAATTGTGATTTCCCACTCTGAACGAGTGCATATCACAGTACTATGTTGAAAACTCGTTTCAGACGTGCTTTTACAGTGAAAATGACCAATATGATGAAAGTGTGTTAAAGGCTCGAAAACATGAAAATCCATGCTTAGAAATTGTTTCATTTCACATATGCTCGAATGCACTCATTTCACTCGAAATCAATGTTCCTTGTCAAACGTTTGCTTTATGCTCTGAAAAGGGGTTAGGAACAGGCTGAAGGCGCTCCTGCTGTAGGAAAGCTGTTTTCATGCTCTCAGTGGTTTTTTCCACTCTGAACAAGTGAATATCACAGTCACTTGTAGAATGCACTCATTCATGTCGCATGTAGAATGCTCTCATTTCACTCAAAATCAATGTTCCTTGAAAATGTGTTAAACGCTCGAAAACATGAAAATCCATGCTTTGAAAATATTTCATGTCACATATGCTCGAATGCACTCATTTCACTCAAAATCAATGTTCCTTGTCAAACGTTTGCTTTATGTGCTGAAAAGGCGTTAGGAACAGGCTGAAGGTGCTCCTGCTGTAGGAAAGCTGTTTTCATGCACTCAGTAACACAAAGTGTGTTTTCCCACTCTGAACAAGTGCATATCACAGTCACATGTAGAATGCACTCATTCATGTCACATGTAGAATGCACTCATTTCACTCAGAATCAATGTTCCTTGTCAAAAGTTTGCTTTATGCGCTGAAAAGGCGTTCGGAACAAGCTGAATGCGCTCCTGCTGTAGCAAAGCTGTTTTCATGCACTCAGTGACACAAAGTGTGTTGTCCCACTCTGCACAAGTGCATATCACATTACTATGTTGAAAAATCATTTCAGCCGTGCTTTTACAGTTAAAATGACCAATATGATGAAAATTTCTTAAAAGCTCGAAAAACATAAAAATCCATGCTTAGAAATTGTTTCATGTCACATATGCTCGAATGCACTCATTTCACCCAAAATCAATGTTCCTTGTCAAACGTTTGCTTTATGCGCTGAAAAGGCGTTAGGAACAGGCTGTGAAGGCGCACCTGCTTTAGGAAAGCTGTTTTCATGCACTCAGTGACACAAATTGTGATTTCCCACTCTTAACGAGTGCATATCACAGTACTATGTTGAAAACTCGTTTCAGACGTGCTTTTACAGTTAAAATGACCAATATGATGAAAATGTGTTAAAGGCTCGAAAACATGAAAATCCATGCTTAGAAATTGTTTCATGTCACATATGCTCGAATGCACTCATTTCACTCAAAATCAATGTTCCTTGTCAAACGTTTGCTTTATGCGCTGAAAAGGCGTTAGGAACAGGCTGTGAAGGCGCACCTGCTTTAGGAAAGCTGTTTTCATGCACTCAGTGACAGAAATTGTGATTTCCCACTCTGAACGAGTGCATATCACAGTACTATGTTGAAAACTCGTTTCAGACGTGCTTTTACAGTGAAAATGACCAATATGATGAAAATGTGTTAAAGGCTCGAAAACATGAAAATCCATGCTTAGAAATTGTTTCATGTCACATATGCTCGAATGCACTCATTTCACTCAAAATCAATGTTCCTTGTCAAACGTTTGCTTTATGCTCTGAAAAGGGGTTAGGAACAGGCTGAAGGCGCTCCTGCTGTAGGAAAGCTGTTTTCATGCTCTCAGTGGTTTTTCCCACTCTGAACAAGTGAATATCACAGTCACTTGTAGAATGCACTCATTCATGTCGCATGTAGAATGCCCTCATTTCACTCAAAATCAATGTTCCTTGAAAATGTGTTAAACGCTCGAAAACATGAAAATCCATGCTTTGAAAATATTTCATGTCACATATGCTCGAATGCACTCATTTCACTCAAAATCAATGTTCCTTGTCAAACGTTTGCTTTATGCTCTGAAAAGGGGTTAGGAACAGGCTGAAGGCGCTCCTGCTGTAGGAAAGCTGTTTTCATGCACTCAGTGGTTTTTCCCACTCTGAACAAGTGAATATCACAGTCACTTGTAGAATGCACTCATTCATGTCGCATGTAGAATGCCCTCATTTCACTCAAAATCAATGTTCCTTGAAAATGTGTTAAACGCTCGAAAACATGAAAATCCATGCTTTGAAAATATTTCATGTCACATATGCTCGAATGCACTCATTTCACTCAAAATCAATGTTCCTTGTCAAACGTTTGCTTTATGCGCTGAAAAGGCGTTAGGAACAGGCTGAAGGTGCTCCTGCTGTAGGAAAGCTGTTTTCATGCACTCAGTAACACAAGTGTGTTTTCCCACTCTGAACAAGTGCATATCACAGTCACAAGTAGAATGCACTCATTCATGTCACATGTAGAATGCACTCATTTCACTCAGAATCAATGTTCCTTGTCAAAAGTTTGCTTTATGCGCTGAAAAGGCGTTCGGAACAAGCTGAATGCGCTCCTGCTGTAGCAAAGCTGTTTTCATGCACTCAGTGACACAAAGTGTGTTGTCCCACTCTGCACAAGTGCATATCACATTACTATGTTGAAAAATCATTTCAGCCGTGCTTTTACAGTTAAAATGACCAATATGATGAAAATTTCTTAAAAGCTCGAAAAACATAAAAATCCATGCTTAGAAATTGTTTCATGTCACATATGCTCGAATGCACTCATTTCACCCAAAATCAATGTTCCTTGTCAAACGTTTGCTTTATGCGCTGAAAAGGCGTTAGGAACAGGCTGTGAAGGCGCACCTGCTTTAGGAAAGCTGTTTTCATGCACTCAGTGACACAAATTGTGATTTCCCACTCTGAACGAGTGCATATCACAGTACTATGTTGAAAACTCGTTTCAGACGTGCTTTTACAGTTAAAATGACCAATATGATGAAAATGTGTTAAAGGCTCGAAAACATGAAAATCCATGCTTAGAAATTGTTTCATGTCACATATGCTCGAATGCACTCATTTCACTCAAAATCAATGTTCCTTGTCAAACGTTTGCTTTATGCGCTGAAAAGGCGTTAGGAACAGGCTGTGAAGGCGCACCTGCTTTAGGAAAGCTGTTTTCATGCACTCAGTGACAGAAATTGTGATTTCCCACTCTGAACGAGTGCATATCACAGTACTATGTTGAAAACTCGTTTCAGACGTGCTTTTACAGTGAAAATGACCAATATGATGAAAATGTGTTAAAGGCTCGAAAACATGAAAATCCATGCTTAGAAATTGTTTCATGTCACATATGCTCGAATGCACTCATTTCACTCAAAATCAATGTTCCTTGTCAAACGTTTGCTTTATGCTCTGAAAAGGGGTTAGGAACAGGCTGAAGGCGCTCCTGCTGTAGGAAAGCTGTTTTCATGCTCTCAGTGGTTTTTCCCACTCTGAACAAGTGAATATCACAGTCACTTGTAGAATGCACTCATTCATGTCGCATGTAGAATGCCCTCATTTCACTCAAAATCAATGTTCCTTGAAAATGTGTTAAACGCTCGAAAACATGAAAATCCATGCTTTGAAAATATTTCATGTCACATATGCTCGAATGCACTCATTTCACTCAAAATCAATGTTCCTTGTCAAACGTTTGCTTTATGCTCTGAAAAGGGGTTAGGAACAGGCTGAAGGCGCTCCTGCTGTAGGAAAGCTGTTTTCATGCACTCAGTGGTTTTTCCCACTCTGAACAAGTGAATATCACAGTCACTTGTAGAATGCACTCATTCATGTCGCATGTAGAATGCCCTCATTTCACTCAAAATCAATGTTCCTTGAAAATGTGTTAAACGCTCGAAAACATGAAAATCCATGCTTTGAAAATATTTCATGTCACATATGCTCGAATGCACTCATTTCACTCAAAATCAATGTTCCTTGTCAAACGTTTGCTTTATGCGCTGAAAAGGCGTTAGGAACAGGCTGAAGGTGCTCCTGCTGTAGGAAAGCTGTTTTCATGCACTCAGTAACACAAGTGTGTTTTCCCACTCTGAACAAGTGCATATCACAGTCACAAGTAGAATGCACTCATTCATGTCACATGTAGAATGCACTCATTTCACTCAGAATCAATGTTCCTTGTCAAAAGTTTGCTTTATGCGCTGAAAAGGCGTTCGGAACAAGCTGAATGCGCTCCTGCTGTAGCAAAGCTGTTTTCATGCACTCAGTGACACAAAGTGTGTTGTCCCACTCTGCACAAGTGCATATCACATTACTATGTTGAAAAATCATTTCAGCCGTGCTTTTACAGTTAAAATGACCAATATGATGAAAATTTCTTAAAAGCTCGAAAAACATAAAAATCCATGCTTAGAAATTGTTTCATGTCACATATGCTCGAATGCACTCATTTCACCCAAAATCAATGTTCCTTGTCAAACGTTTGCTTTATGCGCTGAAAAGGCGTTAGGAACAGGCTGTGAAGGCGCACCTGCTTTAGGAAAGCTGTTTTCATGCACTCAGTGACACAAATTGTGATTTCCCACTCTGAACGAGTGCATATCACAGTACTATGTTGAAAACTCGTTTCAGACGTGCTTTTACAGTTAAAATGACCAATATGATGAAAATGTGTTAAAGGCTCGAAAACATGAAAATCCATGCTTAGAAATTGTTTCATGTCACATATGCTCGAATGCACTCATTTCACTCAAAATCAATGTTCCTTGTCAAACGTTTGCTTTATGCGCTGAAAAGGCGTTAGGAACAGGCTGAAGGTGCTCCTGCTGTAGGAAAGCTGTTTTCATGCACTCAGTAACACAAAGTGTGTTTTCCCACTCTGAACAAGTGCATATCACAGTCACATGTAGAATGCACTCATTCATGTCACATGTAGAATGCACTCATTTCACTCAGAATCAATGTTCCTTGTCAAAAGTTTGCTTTATGCGCTGAAAAGGCGTTCGGAACAAGCTGAATGCGCTCCTGCTGTAGCAAAGCTGTTTTCATGCACTCAGTGACACAAAGTGTGTTGTCCCACTCTGCACAAGTGCATATCACATTACTATGTTGAAAAATCATTTCAGCCGTGCTTTTACAGTTAAAATGACCAATATGATGAAAATTTCTTAAAAGCTCGAAAACATAAAAATCCATGCTTAGAAATTGTTTCATGTCACATATGCTCGAATGCACTCATTTCACCCAAAATCAATGTTCCTTGTCAAACGTTTGCTTTATGCGCTGAAAAGGCGTTAGGAACAGGCTGTGAAGGCGCACCTGCTTTAGGAAAGCTGTTTTCATGCACTCAGTGACACAAATTGTGATTTCCCACTCTGAACGAGTGCATATCACAGTACTATGTTGAAAACTCGTTTCAGACGTGCTTTTACAGTTAAAATGACCAATATGATGAAAATGTGTTAAAGGCTCGAAAACATGAAAATCCATGCTTAGAAATTGTTTCATGTCACATATGCTCGAATGCACTCATTTCACTCAAAATCAATGTTCCTTGTCAAACGTTTGCTTTATGCGCTGAAAAGGCGTTAGGAACAGGCTGTGAAGGCGCACCTGCTTTAGGAAAGCTGTTTTCATGCACTCAGTGACACAAATTGTGATTTCCCACTCTGAACGAGTGCATATCACAGTACTATGTTGAAAACTCGTTTCAGACGTGCTTTTACAGTGAAAATGACCAATATGATGAAAATGTGTTAAAGGCTCGAAAACATGAAAATCCATGCTTAGAAATTGTTTCATTTCACATATGCTCGAATGCACTCATTTCACCCAAAATCAATGTTCCTTGTCAAACGTTTGCTTTATGCGCTGAAAAGGCGTTAGGAACAGGCTGTGAAGGCGCACCTGCTTTAGGAAAGCTGTTTTCATGCACTCAGTGACACAAATTGTGATTTCCCACTCTGAACGAGTGCATATCACAGTACTATGTTGAAAACTCGTTTCAGACGTGCTTTTACAGTTAAAATGACCAATATGATGAAAATGTGTTAAAGGCTCGAAAACATGAAAATCCATGCTTAGAAATTGTTTCATGTCACATATGCTCGAATGCACTCATTTCACTCAAAATCAATGTTCCTTGTCAAACGTTTGCTTTATGCTCTGAAAAGGGGTTAGGAACAAGCTGAAGGCGCTCCTGCCGTAGGAAAGCTGTTTTCATGCACTCAGTGGTTTTTCCCACTCTGAACAAGTGAATATCACAGTCACATGTAGAATGCACTCATTCATGTCGCATGTAGAATGCCCTCATTTCACTCAAAATCAATGTTCCTTGAAAATGTGTTAAACGCTCGAAAACATGAAAATCCATGCTTAGAAATTGTTTCATGTCACATATGCTCGAATGCACTCATTTCACTCAAAATCAATGTTCCTAGTCAAACGTTTGCTTTATGCTCTGAAAAGGGGTTAGGAACAGGCTGAAGGCGCTCCTGCTGTAGGAAAGCTGTTTTCATGCACTCAGTGACACAAAGTGTGTTGTCCCACTCTGCACAAGTGCATATCACATTACTATGTTGAAAAATCATTTCAGCCGTGCTTTTACAGTTAAAATGACCAATATGATGAAAATTTCTTAAAAGCTCGAAAAACATAAAAATCCATGCTTAGAAATTGTTTCATGTCACATATGCTCGAATGCACTCATTTCACCCAAAATCAATGTTCCTTGTCAAACGTTTGCTTTATGCGCTGAAAAGGCGTTAGGAACAGGCTGTGAAGGCGCACCTGCTTTAGGAAAGCTGTTTACATGCACTCAGTGACACAAATTGTGATTTCCCACTCTGAACGAGTGCATATCACAGTACTATGTTGAAAACTCGTTTCAGACGTGCTTTTACAGTTAAAATGACCAATATGATGAAAATGTGTTAAAGGCTCGAAAACATGAAAATCCATGCTTAGAAATTGTTTCATGTCACATATGCTCGAATGCACTCATTTCACTCAAAATCAATGTTCCTTGTCAAACGTTTGCTTTATGCTCTGAAAAGGGGTTAGGAACAAGCTGAAGGCGCTCCTGCCGTAGGAAAGCTGTTTTCATGCACTCAGTGGTTTTTCCCACTCTGAACAAGTGAATATCACAGTCACATGTAGAATGCACTCATTCATGTCGCATGTAGAATGCCCTCATTTCACTCAAAATCAATGTTCCTTGAAAATGTGTTAAACGCTCGAAAACATGAAAATCCATGCTTAGAAATTGTTTCATGTCACATATGCTCGAATGCACTCATTTCACTCAAAATCAATGTTCCTAGTCAAACGTTTGCTTTATGCTCTGAAAAGGGGTTAGGAACAGGCTGAAGGCGCTCCTGCTGTAGGAAAGCTGTTTTCATGCACTCAGTGGTTTTTCCCACTCTGAACAAGTGAATATCACAGTCACTTGTAGAATGCACTCATTCATATCGCATGTAGAATGCCCTCATTTCACTCAAAATCAATGTTCCTTGAAAATGTGTTAAACGCTCGAAAACATGAAAATCCATGCTTTGAAAATATTTCATGTCACATATGCTCGAATGCACTCATTTCACTCAAAATCAATGTTCCTTGTCAAACGTTTGCTTTATGCGCTGAAAAGGCGTTAGGAACAGGCTGAAGGTGCTCCTGCTGTAGGAAAGCTGTTTTCATGCACTCAGTAACACAAAGTGTGTTTTCCCACTCTGAACAAGTGCATATCACAGTCACATGTAGAATGCACTCATTCATGTCACATGTAGAATGCACTCATTTCACTCAGAATCAATGTTCCTTGTCAAAAGTTTGCTTTATGCGCTGAAAAGGCGTTCGGAACAAGCTGAATGCGCTCCTGCTGTAGCAAAGCTGTTTTCATGCACTCAGTGACACAAAGTGTGTTGTCCCACTCTGCACAAGTGCATATCACATTACTATGTTGAAAAATCATTTCAGCCGTGCTTTTACAGTTAAAATGACCAATATGATGAAAATTTCTTAAAAGCTCGAAAACATAAAAATCCATGCTTAGAAATTGTTTCATGTCACATATGCTCGAATGCACTCATTTCACCCAAAATCAATGTTCCTTGTCAAACGTTTGCTTTATGCGCTGAAAAGGCGTTAGGAACAGGCTGTGAAGGCGCACCTGCTTTAGGAAAGCTGTTTTCATGCACTCAGTGACACAAATTGTGATTTCCCACTCTGAACGAGTGCATATCACAGTACTATGTTGAAAACTCGTTTCAGACGTGCTTTTACAGTTAAAATGACCAATATGATGAAAATGTGTTAAAGGCTCGAAAACATGAAAATCCATGCTTAGAAATTGTTTCATGTCACATATGCTCGAATGCACTCATTTCACTCAAAATCAATGTTCCTTGTCAAACGTTTGCTTTATGCGCTGAAAAGGCGTTAGGAACAGGCTGTGAAGGCGCACCTGCTTTAGGAAAGCTGTTTTCATGCACTCAGTGACACAAATTGTGATTTCCCACTCTGAACGAGTGCATATCACAGTATTATGTTGAAAACTCGTTTCAGACGTGCTTTTACAGTGAAAATGACCAATATGATGAAAATGTGTTAAAGGCTCGAAAACATGAAAATCCATGCTTAGAAATTGTTTCATTTCACATATGCTCGAATGCACTCATTTCACTCGAAATCAATGTTCCTTGTCAAACGTTTGCTTTATGCGCTGAAAAGGCGTTAGGAACAGGCTGAAGGTGCTCCTGCTGTAGGAAAGCTGTTTTCATGCACTCAGTAACACAAAGTGTGTTTTCCCACTCTGAACAAGTGCATATCACAGTCACATGTAGAATGCACTCATTCATGTCACATGTAGAATGCACTCATTTCACTCAGAATCAATGTTCCTTGTCAAAAGTTTGCTTTATGCGCTGAAAAGGCGTTCGGAACAAGCTGAATGCGCTCCTGCTGTAGCAAAGCTGTTTTCATGCACTCAGTGACACAAAGTGTGTTGTCCCACTCTGCACAAGTGCATATCACATTACTATGTTGAAAAATCATTTCAGCCGTGCTTTTACAGTTAAAATGACCAATATGATGAAAATTTCTTAAAAGCTCGAAAAACATAAAAATCCATGCTTAGAAATTGTTTCATGTCACATATGCTCGAATGCACTCATTTCACCCAAAATCAATGTTCCTTGTCAAACGTTTGCTTTATGCGCTGAAAAGGCGTTAGGAACAGGCTGTGAACGCTGAACTGCTGGCTGTCCAGGTGGTGCTCTGAAAACAGTGTGGGCTTTATAGATAATTGGGCTAATTTTGAGGGCACTGCTGGCCTGTTAGGGCGGGACGGTATCCATCCCACTCGGGAAGGTGCTGCTCTCATTTCCTGCAGCATAGGTCATAGTCTCAGAACAGGCCTAGTTAATTTCTGACAATCCAGAGCCAAGGCCAGGGAGCAGACGAACAGGCTAAACCGACTGTCTGCTAGCTGCACAGAGTCGTCACTCAGGGCCCACTACATCGAGACTGTGTCTGTTCCCCGAGCTCAACAAAAAGGTAGAAATTTTCAGAAAGTTTGTTCCAGTAACCTAATCAATATAAAATTAGATCAGACTGACTGTACAGCTGCTGCCAGCACCTTTGATCTAAAGGTGGGGCTATTAAATATTAGATCTCTTACATCTAAAGCGCTAATGGTTAATGAACTCATTACTGATCAGGAGTTTAATGTACTGTGTTTAACAGAAACATGGATTAAGCCAAATGAATATATAGCATTAAATGAAGCGAGTCCTCCTGGATACAGTTATATACACCAGCCTCGTCTAACTGGCAGAGGAGGAGGCGTCGCGGTTATTTATAACGATTATCTAGGTGTAACACACAAACCTGGTTATAAATTTAATACATTTGAAGTTCTTCATACTCATATAATGTATGTAGCCTCAAAAAATAAGTCTACCCAGTTAATTCCATTGCTTATTATTTACAGGCCCCCGGGGCCATATTCTGAGTTTCTTTCTGAATTTGCAGATTTTATCTCAGATTTGGTTATTTCCTTAGACAAAGCTTTAGTTGTCGGAGATTTTAATATTCACTTTGATAACCCAGAAGACCCTTTAAAAACAGCGTTTGTGTCCATCTTAGATTCAGTCGGGATTAAGCAGAATGTCATAGGACCGACCCATAATGGTGGTCACACCCTTGATCTAATACTAACATTCAGATTAAACGTAGACAATATAGTCATACTTCCACAGTCTGAAGTTATCTCAGATCATTGTCTCATCTCATTCAAAATATGTCTGAGTAATAATTTATGCACCTCACCACGCTACTGTATTAAACGTACTTTCACGTCAACTACTGCACAGAGCTTTATAAATGATCTCCCAGAGCTGTCAACTTTGATTGGGTCACTGTCAGCCCCTGCAGAACTCGATCAGGCAACTGAATGCTTAGAGTCAACATTCCGCCATACTTTAGATAATGTAGCTCCTCTAAAAAGGAAAATGGTCAGAGACAAAAAATTAGCACCCTGGTATAATGATGACACTCGCACATTAAAACAGACCACTCGAAAATTGGAACGTAAATGGCGTCAAACAAAATTGGTAGTGTTCAAACTGGCGTGGAAGGAGAGCTTCCTGAAGTATAAAAAAGCTCTTAGTGCTGCGAGATCAACATATCTCTCCTCCCTAATAGAAGATAACAAAAATAATCCTAGATTCCTATTTAATACTGTAGCAAAATTAACCAGGAATAAGTCCACTATCAACACATGCACACCTGCAGTATGTAGTAGCAACGACTTCATGAATTTTTTTAATGACAAAATTGAGAATATCCGACAAAAAATTCAAACTACTAATTTAAGGTTAGACAATGAAAGTGACCTTGTAGTTAACAATATAACTGTATCAGATCATCAGTTAGAATGTTTTACTCCCCTAAAAGAAACTGAATTACTCTCATTAATCTCTACATCAAAAGCCTCAACTTGCGTACTAGATCCCTTACCGACACATCTATTCAAACAGATAATGCCTGGAGTAATTGAACCGCTTCTAAAAATAATAAATTCTTCTCTTATGATTGGCTATGTACCCAAATCCTTTAAACTAGCAGTTATCAAACCCCTGATTAAAAAACCTGACCTTGATCCCTGTCAGCTGTCCAATTATCGGCCAATATCAAACCTCCCCTTTATCTCCAAGATCCTTGAAAAAGCTGTGGCAAAGCAGTTATGCTCATATTTACATAGGAATAACATCCATGAAATGTATCAGTCAGGATTTAGACCTCATCATAGCACAGAGACAGCACTGGTTAAAGTAGTAAACGACCTACTGTTGGCGTCTGATCAGGGCTGTGTCTCGCTACTTGTGTTGCTTGACCTTAGTGCAGCATTTGATACCATTGATCATTCCATTCTTCTGGATAGACTAGAAAATGTTGTGGGAGTTAAGGGAATGGCCCTCTCCTGGCTCAGGTCTTATCTAACTGATCGTTATCAGTATGTCGATATAAATGGTGATATTTCTAGACTTACCGAGGTAAAGTTTGGTGTTCCACAAGGTTCTGTCTTGGGTCCACTGCTTTTTTCTCTATATATGTTACCTCTGGGCGATATTATTCGTAAACATTGTATTAGTTTCCACTGTTATGCTGATGACACACAGTTGTATGTCTCTGCAAAACCTGATGAGAGACACCAGCTTAATAGAATTGAGGAATGTGTTAAGGACATTAGACACTGGATGCTCGTTAATTTCCTTCTGCTTAACTCTGACAAGACTGAAGTACTTGTGCTAGGACCACATACAGCTAGAAGTAAGTTTTCTGATTACACAGTAACTCTGGATGGCCTTTCTGTTTCTTCACGTGCAGCAGTAAAAGACCTCGGAGTGATTATTGACCCCAGTCTTTCATTCGAAACTCACATTGATAACATCACCCGGATAGCTTTCTTTCATCTCAGAAATATTGCAAAGATAAGAAATTTAATGTCACTACATGATGCAGAAAAACTAGTTCATGCTTTCGTTACCTCCAGGTTGGATTATTGTAATGCCTTACTGTCTGGATGTTCCAATAAGTGCATAAACAAGCTCCAGTTAGTTCAAAATGCCGCAGCAAGAGTCCTTACTAGAACTAGAAAATATGACCACATCACGCCTGTCTTATCCACACTGCATTGGCTCCCAATCAAATTTCGTATTGATTATAAAATACTACTATTGACCTTTAAAGCACTAAATGGTCTCGCACCACAGTACCTGAGTGAACTTCTGGTCCTCTATGACCCGCCACGCCTACTTAGATCAAAAGGTGCAGGCTATCTGCTGGTACCTCGTATATTGAAGGCTACATCAGGGGGCAGAGCCTTTTCTTACAAAGCCCCACTGTTATGGAACAGCCTTCCAAGTAATGTTCGGGAATCAGACACAGTCTCAGCATTTAAGTCTAGGCTGAAAACATATCTGTTTAGTCAAGCCTTTTGTTAATGGTGTTTATGAGGTAAAGGAGTAGATCTGGAGGGTCCTCAGACATAGAGTGTTTTGGTAAACTGGGATGTATGGATGCTGTCAGTCCCCACTCGCTTGCTCACTCGAGTTTGTTGACGGTGCAGTGGCTGGCTGCTTTATGTCCTGGGGCTCCCTCATGCCTGTGTTACCTTCTGGCTCTCTCCTTTTAGTTATGCTGTCATAGTTAGTTGCCGGAGTCCCTGCTTGTACTCGGTGCAATATGTATACTGTTCCTACTTATTCAGGTGACATTGGGCATACCTAACCACCTGTGTTTTCTTTCCCCCCCCCCCCCCCCCAAATCTGTCCCTCTGAGTTACATGGAGTCAACAGGAAATCTTTTGGTGGAGACGGTGGGGACCTCGACTGGCTATCGTAGCCTGCAGGGAATCGGCCGTCAGACTTTCTGTCGCATGTCCCAGACCCGGTGAAATGTAACTGAATTGTCTTGGCCAGGCCTAAGAGTCCCATCTGCATCTCATCATTGCTGAGGAGTGTGCTCCCATCACCCAATCAAGCATCCAGCCAGAGCAGGTCATGATATATTTTTTACCATATTAACATGCCATTGTGCGTCATGCCTGATGTAAAGACTCTCGTCTCTGCGAGCCTACCACACAGATTTAATACTTGTCATTTTTAGGGCATACCTAACAACGTGTTTTCTTTCTCCCCCCCCCCCCCCCCCATCTGTCCCTCTGAGTTACATGTTGATCCTGGGATTGAGATGCTGGCCTCTTCTGCCCCTCGGACCTGCTTGATCCATCCTGGTGCCCTGTGTCTGGTCGGAGTTTTATCGCCCCACTCCTGTGAAGGACGGCCCCATGAGGACAGTTGAGGGTTATACCTGTTAAAACTGTTAATATTATAGTCAGGCTGTCTGTTGTTGCCCAAATGAGGATGGGTTCCCTTTTGAGTCTGGTTCCTCTCGAGGTTTCTTCCTCATGTCGTCTGAGGGAGTTTTTCCTTGCCACCGTCGCCACAGGCTTGCTCATTGGGGATAGATTAGGGATAAAATTACCTCATGTTTTTAAGTCGTTCAAATTCTGTAAAGCTGCTTTGCGACAATGTTTATTGTTAAAAGCGCTGTACAAATAAACTTGATTTGATTTGATTTGATTTGAAGGCGCACCTGCTTTAGGAAAGCTGTTTTCATGCACTCAGTGACACAAATTGTGATTTCCCACTCTGAACGAGTGCATATCACAGTACTATGTTGAAAACTCGTTTCAGACGTGCTTTTACAGTTAAAATGACCAATATGATGAAAATGTGTTAAAGGCTCGAAAACATGAAAATCCATGCTTAGAAATTGTTTCATGTCACATATGCTCGAATGCACTCATTTCACTCAAAATCAATGTTCCTTGTCAAACGTTTGCTTTATGCGCTGAAAAGGCGTTAGGAACAGGCTGTGAAGGCGCACCTGCTTTAGGAAAGCTGTTTTCATGCACTCAGTGACAGAAATTGTGATTTCCCACTCTGAACGAGTGCATATCACAGTACTATGTTGAAAACTCGTTTCAGACGTGCTTTTACAGTGAAAATGACCAATATGATGAAAGTGTGTTAAAGGCTCGAAAACATGAAAATCCATGCTTAGAAATTGTTTCATTTCACATATGCTCGAATGCACTCATTTCACTCAAAATCAATGTTCCTTGTCAAACGTTTGCTTTATGCTCTGAAAAGGGGTTAGGAACAGGCTGAAGGCGCTCCTGCTGTAGGAAAGCTGTTTTCATGCTCTCAGTGGTTTTTCCCACTCTGAACAAGTGAATATCACAGTCACTTGTAGAATGCACTCATTCATGTCGCATGTAGAATGCCCTCATTTCACTCAAAATCAATGTTCCTTGAAAATGTGTTAAACGCTCGAAAACATGAAAATCCATGCTTTGAAAATATTTCATGTCACATATGCTCGAATGCACTCATTTCACTCAAAATCAATGTTCCTTGTCAAACGTTTGCTTTATGCGCTGAAAAGGCGTTAGGAACAGGCTGTGAAGGCGCACCTGCTTTAGGAAAGCTGTTTTCATGCACTCAGTGAAACAAATTGTGATTTCCCACTCTGAACGAGTGCATATCACAGTAATATGTTGAAAACTCGTTTCAGACGTGCTTTTACAGTGAAAATGACCAATATGATGAAAATGTGTTAAAGGCTCGAAAACATGAAAATCCATGCTTAGAAATTGTTTCATTTCACATATGCTCGAATGCACTCATTTCACCCAAAATCAATGTTCCTTGTCAAACGTTTGCTTTATGCGCTGAAAAGGCGTTAGGAACAGGCTGTGAAGGCGCACCTGCTTTCGGAAAGCTGTTTTCATGCACTCAGTGACACAAATTGTGATTTCCACTCTGAACGAGTGCATATCACAGTACTATGTTGAAAACTCGTTTCAGACGTGCTTTTACAGTTAAAATGACCAATATGATGAAAATGTGTTAAAGGCTCGAAAACATGAAAATCCATGCTTAGAAATTGTTTCATGTCACATATGCTCGAATGCACTCATTTCACTCAAAATCAATGTTCCTTGTCAAACGTTTGCTTTATGCGCTGAAAAGGCGTTAGGAACAGGCTGTGAAGGCGCACCTGCTTTAGGAAAGCTGTTTTCATGCACTCAGTGACAGAAATTGTGATTTCCCACTCTGAACGAGTGCATATCACAGTACTATGTTGAAAACTCGTTTCAGACGTGCTTTTACAGTGAAAATGACCAATATGATGAAAGTGTGTTAAAGGCTCGAAAACATGAAAATCCATGCTTAGAAATTGTTTCATTTCACATATGCTCGAATGCACTCATTTCACTCGAAATCAATGTTCCTTGTCAAACGTTTGCTTTATGCTCTGAAAAGGGGTTAGGAACAGGCTGAAGGCGCTCCTGCTGTAGGAAAGCTGTTTTCATGCTCTCAGTGGTTTTTTCCACTCTGAACAAGTGAATATCACAGTCACTTGTAGAATGCACTCATTCATGTCGCATGTAGAATGCTCTCATTTCACTCAAAATCAATGTTCCTTGAAAATGTGTTAAACGCTCGAAAACATGAAAATCCATGCTTTGAAAATATTTCATGTCACATATGCTCGAATGCACTCATTTCACTCAAAATCAATGTTCCTTGTCAAACGTTTGCTTTATGCGCTGAAAAGGCGTTAGGAACAGGCTGAAGGTGCTCCTGCTGTAGGAAAGCTGTTTTCATGCACTCAGTAACACAAAGTGTGTTTTCCCACTCTGAACAAGTGCATATCACAGTCACATGTAGAATGCACTCATTCATGTCACATGTAGAATGCACTCATTTCACTCAGAATCAATGTTCCTTGTCAAAAGTTTGCTTTATGCGCTGAAAAGGCGTTCGGAACAAGCTGAATGCGCTCCTGCTGTAGCAAAGCTGTTTTCATGCACTCAGTGACACAAAGTGTGTTGTCCCACTCTGCACAAGTGCATATCACATTACTATGTTGAAAAATCATTTCAGCCGTGCTTTTACAGTTAAAATGACCAATATGATGAAAATTTCTTAAAAGCTCGAAAACATAAAAATCCATGCTTAGAAATTGTTTCATGTCACATATGCTCGAATGCACTCATTTCACCCAAAATCAATGTTCCTTGTCAAACGTTTGCTTTATGCGCTGAAAAGGCGTTAGGAACAGGCTGTGAAGGCGCACCTGCTTTAGGAAAGCTGTTTTCATGCACTCAGTGACACAAATTGTGATTTCCCACTCTGAACGAGTGCATATCACAGTACTATGTTGAAAACTCGTTTCAGACGTGCTTTTACAGTTAAAATGACCAATATGATGAAAATGTGTTAAAGGCTCGAAAACATGAAAATCCATGCTTAGAAATTGTTTCATGTCACATATGCTCGAATGCACTCATTTCACTCAAAATCAATGTTCCTTGTCAAACGTTTGCTTTATGCGCTGAAAAGGCGTTAGGAACAGGCTGTGAAGGCGCACCTGCTTTAGGAAAGCTGTTTTCATGCACTCAGTGACAGAAATTGTGATTTCCCACTCTGAACGAGTGCATATCACAGTATTATGTTGAAAACTCGTTTCAGACGTGCTTTTACAGTGAAAATGACCAATATGATGAAAATGTGTTAAAGGCTCGAAAACATGAAAATCCATGCTTAGAAATTGTTTCATTTCACATATGCTCGAATGCACTCATTTCATTCGAAATCAATGTTCCTTGTCAAACGTTTGCTTTATGCGCTGAAAAGGCGTTAGGAACAGGCTGAAGGTGCTCCTGCTGTAGGAAAGCTGTTTTCATGCACTCAGTAACACAAAGTGTGTTTTCCCACTCTGAACAAGTGCATATCACAGTCACATGTAGAATGCACTCATTCATGTCACATGTAGAATGCACTCATTTCACTCAGAATCAATGTTCCTTGTCAAAAGTTTGCTTTATGCGCTGAAAAGGCGTTCGGAACAAGCTGAATGCGCTCCTGCTGTAGCAAAGCTGTTTTCATGCACTCAGTGACACAAAGTGTGTTGTCCCACTCTGCACAAGTGCATATCACATTACTATGTTGAAAAATCATTTCAGCCGTGCTTTTACAGTTAAAATGACCAATATGATGAAAATTTCTTAAAAGCTCGAAAAACATAAAAATCCATGCTTAGAAATTGTTTCATGTCACATATGCTCGAATGCACTCATTTCACCCAAAATCAATGTTCCTTGTCAAACGTTTGCTTTATGCGCTGAAAAGGCGTTAGGAACAGGCTGTGAAGGCGCACCTGCTTTAGGAAAGCTGTTTTCATGCACTCAGTGACACAAATTGTGATTTCCCACTCTGAACGAGTGCATATCACAGTACTATGTTGAAAACTCGTTTCAGACGTGCTTTTACAGTTAAAATGACCAATATGATGAAAATGTGTTAAAGGCTCGAAAACATGAAAATCCATGCTTAGAAATTGTTTCATGTCACATATGCTCGAATGCACTCATTTCACTCAAAATCAATGTTCCTTGTCAAACGTTTGCTTTATGCGCTGAAAAGGCGTTAGGAACAGGCTGTGAAGGCGCACCTGCTTTAGGAAAGCTGTTTTCATGCACTCAGTGACAGAAATTGTGATTTCCCACTCTGAACGAGTGCATATCACAGTACTATGTTGAAAACTCGTTTCAGACGTGCTTTTACAGTGAAAATGACCAATATGATGAAAGTGTGTTAAAGGCTCGAAAACATGAAAATCCATGCTTAGAAATTGTTTCATTTCACATATGCTCGAATGCACTCATTTCACTCAAAATCAATGTTCCTTGTCAAACGTTTGCTTTATGCTCTGAAAAGGGGTTAGGAACAGGCTGAAGGCGCTCCTGCTGTAGGAAAGCTGTTTTCATGCTCTCAGTGGTTTTTCCCACTCTGAACAAGTGAATATCACAGTCACTTGTAGAATGCACTCATTCATGTCGCATGTAGAATGCCCTCATTTCACTCAAAATCAATGTTCCTTGAAAATGTGTTAAACGCTCGAAAACATGAAAATCCATGCTTTGAAAATATTTCATGTCACATATGCTCGAATGCACTCATTTCACTCAAAATCAATGTTCCTTGTCAAACGTTTGCTTTATGCGCTGAAAAGGCGTTAGGAACAGGCTGTGAAGGCGCACCTGCTTTAGGAAAGCTGTTTTCATGCACTCAGTGAAACAAATTGTGATTTCCCACTCTGAACGAGTGCATATCACAGTAATATGTTGAAAACTCGTTTCAGACGTGCTTTTACAGTGAAAATGACCAATATGATGAAAATGTGTTAAAGGCTCGAAAACATGAAAATCCATGCTTAGAAATTGTTTCATTTCACATATGCTCGAATGCACTCATTTCACCCAAAATCAATGTTCCTTGTCAAACGTTTGCTTTATGCGCTGAAAAGGCGTTAGGAACAGGCTGTGAAGGCGCACCTGCTTTAGGAAAGCTGTTTTCATGCACTCAGTGACACAAATTGTGATTTCCCACTCTGAACGAGTGCATATCACAGTACTATGTTGAAAACTCGTTTCAGACGTGCTTTTACAGTTAAAATGACCAATATGATGAAAATGTGTTAAAGGCTCGAAAACATGAAAATCCATGCTTAGAAATTGTTTCATGTCACATATGCTCGAATGCACTCATTTCACTCAAAATCAATGTTCCTTGTCAAACGTTTGCTTTATGCTCTGAAAAGGGGTTAGGAACAGGCTGAAGGCGCTCCTGCTGTAGGAAAGCTGTTTTCATGCTCTCAGTGGTTTTTCCCACTCTGAACAAGTGAATATCACAGTCACTTGTAGAATGCACTCATTCATGTCGCATGTAGAATGCCCTCATTTCACTCAAAATCAATGTTCCTTGAAAATGTGTTAAACGCTCGAAAACATGAAAATCCATGCTTTGAAAATATTTCATGTCACATATGCTCGAATGCACTCATTTCACTCAAAATCAATGTTCCTTGTCAAACGTTTGCTTTATGCTCTGAAAAGGGGTTAGGAACAGGCTGAAGGCGCTCCTGCTGTAGGAAAGCTGTTTTCATGCACTCAGTGGTTTTTCCCACTCTGAACAAGTGAATATCACAGTCACTTGTAGAATGCACTCATTCATGTCGCATGTAGAATGCCCTCATTTCACTCAAAATCAATGTTCCTTGAAAATGTGTTAAACGCTCGAAAACATGAAAATCCATGCTTTGAAAATATTTCATGTCACATATGCTCGAATGCACTCATTTCACTCAAAATCAATGTTCCTTGTCAAACGTTTGCTTTATGCGCTGAAAAGGCGTTAGGAACAGGCTGAAGGTGCTCCTGCTGTAGGAAAGCTGTTTTCATGCACTCAGTAACACAAGTGTGTTTTCCCACTCTGAACAAGTGCATATCACAGTCACAAGTAGAATGCACTCATTCATGTCACATGTAGAATGCACTCATTTCACTCAGAATCAATGTTCCTTGTCAAAAGTTTGCTTTATGCGCTGAAAAGGCGTTCGGAACAAGCTGAATGCGCTCCTGCTGTAGCAAAGCTGTTTTCATGCACTCAGTGACACAAAGTGTGTTGTCCCACTCTGCACAAGTGCATATCACATTACTATGTTGAAAAATCATTTCAGCTGTGCTTTTACAGTTAAAATGACCAATATGATGAAAATTTCTTAAAAGCTCGAAAAACATAAAAATCCATGCTTAGAAATTGTTTCATGTCACATATGCTCGAATGCACTCATTTCACCCAAAATCAATGTTCCTTGTCAAACGTTTGCTTTATGCGCTGAAAAGGCGTTAGGAACAGGCTGTGAAGGCGCACCTGCTTTAGGAAAGCTGTTTTCATGCACTCAGTGACACAAATTGTGATTTCCCACTCTGAACGAGTGCATATCACAGTACTATGTTGAAAACTCGTTTCAGACGTGCTTTTACAGTTAAAATGACCAATATGATGAAAATGTGTTAAAGGCTCGAAAACATGAAAATCCATGCTTAGAAATTGTTTCATGTCACATATGCTCGAATGCACTCATTTCACTCAAAATCAATGTTCCTTGTCAAACGTTTGCTTTATGCGCTGAAAAGGCGTTAGGAACAGGCTGAAGGTGCTCCTGCTGTAGGAAAGCTGTTTTCATGCACTCAGTAACACAAAGTGTGTTTTCCCACTCTGAACAAGTGCATATCACAGTCACATGTAGAATGCACTCATTCATGTCACATGTAGAATGCACTCATTTCACTCAGAATCAATGTTCCTTGTCAAAAGTTTGCTTTATGCGAGGAAAAGGCGTTCGGAACAAGCTGAATGCGCTCCTGCTGTAGCAAAGCTGTTTTCATGCACTCAGTGACACAAAGTGTGTTGTCCCACTCTGCACAAGTGCATATCACATTACTATGTTGAAAAATCATTTCAGCCGTGCTTTTACAGTTAAAATGACCAATATGATGAAAATTTCTTAAAAGCTCGAAAACATAAAAATCCATGCTTAGAAATTGTTTCATGTCACATATGCTCGAATGCACTCATTTCACCCAAAATCAATGTTCCTTGTCAAACGTTTGCTTTATGCGCTGAAAAGGCGTTAGGAACAGGCTGTGAAGGCGCACCTGCTTTAGGAAAGCTGTTTTCATGCACTCAGTGACACAAATTGTGATTTCCCACTCTGAACGAGTGCATATCACAGTACTATGTTGAAAACTCGTTTCAGACGTGCTTTTACAGTTAAAATGACCAATATGATGAAAATGTGTTAAAGGCTCGAAAACATGAAAATCCATGCTTAGAAATTGTTTCATGTCACATATGCTCGAATGCACTCATTTCACCCAAAATCAATGTTCCTTGTCAAACGTTTGCTTTATGCGCTGAAAAGGCGTTAGGAACAGGCTGTGAAGGCGCACCTGCTTTAGGAAAGCTGTTTTCATGCACTCAGTGACACAAATTGTGATTTCCCACTCTGAACGAGTGCATATCACAGTACTATGTTGAAAACTCGTTTCAGACGTGCTTTTACAGTTAAAATGACCAATATGATGAAAATGTGTTAAAGGCTCGAAAACATGAAAATCCATGCTTAGAAATTGTTTCATGTCACATATGCTCGAATGCACTCATTTCACTCAAAATCAATGTTCCTTGTCAAACGTTTGCTTTATGCGCTGAAAAGGCGTTAGGAACAGGCTGAAGGTGCTCCTGCTGTAGGAAAGCTGTTTTCATGCACTCAGTAACACAAAGTGTGTTTTCCCACTCTGAACAAGTGCATATCACAGTCACATGTAGAATGCACTCATTCATGTCACATGTAGAATGCACTCATTTCACTCAGAATCAATGTTCCTTGTCAAAAGTTTGCTTTATGCGCTGAAAAGGCGTTCGGAACAAGCTGAATGCGCTCCTGCTGTAGCAAAGCTGTTTTCATGCACTCAGTGACACAAAGTGTGTTGTCCCACTCTGCACAAGTGCATATCACATTACTATGTTGAAAACTCGTTTCAGACGTGCTTTTACAGTGAAAATGACCAATATGATGAAAATGTGTTAAAGGCTCGAAAACATGAAAATCCATGCTTAGAAATTGTTTCATTTCACATATGCTCGAATGCACTCATTTCACCCAAAATCAATGTTCCTTGTCAAACGTTTGCTTTATGCGCTGAAAAGGCGTTAGGAACAGGCTGTGAAGGCGCACCTGCTTTAGGAAAGCTGTTTTCATGCACTCAGTGACACAAATTGTGATTTCCCACTCTGAACGAGTGCATATCACAGTACTATGTTGAAAACTCGTTTCAGACGTGCTTTTACAGTTAAAATGACCAATATGATGAAAATGTGTTAAAGGCTCGAAAACATGAAAATCCATGCTTAGAAATTGTTTCATGTCACATATGCTCGAATGCACTCATTTCACTCAAAATCAATGTTCCTTGTCAAACGTTTGCTTTATGCGCTGAAAAGGCGTTAGGAACAGGCTGTGAAGGCGCACCTGCTTTAGGAAAGCTGTTTTCATGCACTCAGTGACAGAAATTGTGATTTCCCACTCTGAACGAGTGCATATCACAGTACTATGTTGAAAACTCGTTTCAGACGTGCTTTTACAGTGAAAATGACCAATATGATGAAAGTGTGTTAAAGGCTCGAAAACATGAAAATCCATGCTTAGAAATTGTTTCATTTCACATATGCTCGAATGCACTCATTTCACTCGAAATCAATGTTCCTTGTCAAACGTTTGCTTTATGCTCTGAAAAGGGGTTAGGAACAGGCTGAAGGCGCTCCTGCTGTAGGAAAGCTGTTTTCATGCTCTCAGTGGTTTTTTCCACTCTGAACAAGTGAATATCACAGTCACTTGTAGAATGCACTCATTCATGTCGCATGTAGAATGCTCTCATTTCACTCAAAATCAATGTTCCTTGAAAATGTGTTAAACGCTCGAAAACATGAAAATCCATGCTTTGAAAATATTTCATGTCACATATGCTCGAATGCACTCATTTCACTCAAAATCAATGTTCCTTGTCAAACGTTTGCTTTATGCGCTGAAAAGGCGTTAGGAACAGGCTGAAGGTGCTCCTGCTGTAGGAAAGCTGTTTTCATGCACTCAGTAACACAAAGTGTGTTTTCCCACTCTGAACAAGTGCATATCACAGTCACATGTAGAATGCACTCATTCATGTCACATGTAGAATGCACTCATTTCACTCAGAATCAATGTTCCTTGTCAAAAGTTTGCTTTATGCGCTGAAAAGGCGTTCGGAACAAGCTGAATGCGCTCCTGCTGTAGCAAAGCTGTTTTCATGCACTCAGTGACACAAAGTGTGTTGTCCCACTCTGCACAAGTGCATATCACATTACTATGTTGAAAAATCATTTCAGCCGTGCTTTTACAGTTAAAATGACCAATATGATGAAAATTTCTTAAAAGCTCGAAAAACATAAAAATCCATGCTTAGAAATTGTTTCATGTCACATATGCTCGAATGCACTCATTTCACCCAAAATCAATGTTCCTTGTCAAACGTTTGCTTTATGTGCTGAAAAGGCGTTAGGAACAGGCTGTGAAGGCGCACCTGCTTTAGGAAAGCTGTTTTCATGCACTCAGTGACACAAATTGTGATTTCCCACTCTGAACGAGTGCATATCACAGTACTATGTTGAAAACTCGTTTCAGACGTGCTTTTACAGTTAAAATGACCAATATGATGAAAATGTGTTAAAGGCTCGAAAACATGAAAATCCATGCTTAGAAATTGTTTCATGTCACATATGCTCGAATGCACTCATTTCACTCAAAATCAATGTTCCTTGTCAAACGTTTGCTTTATGCGCTGAAAAGGCGTTAGGAACAGGCTGTGAAGGCGCACCTGCTTTAGGAAAGCTGTTTTCATGCACTCAGTGACAGAAATTGTGATTTCCCACTCTGAACGAGTGCATATCACAGTACTATGTTGAAAACTCGTTTCAGACGTGCTTTTACAGTGAAAATGACCAATATGATGAAAATGTGTTAAAGGCTCGAAAACATGAAAATCCATGCTTAGAAATTGTTTCATGTCACATATGCTCGAATGCACTCATTTCACTCAAAATCAATGTTCCTTGTCAAACGTTTGCTTTATGCTCTGAAAAGGCGTTAGGAACAGGCTGAAGGCGCTCCTGCTGTAGGAAAGCTGTTTTCATGCTCTCAGTGGTTTTTCCCACTCTGAACAAGTGAATATCACAGTCACTTGTAGAATGCACTCATTCATGTCGCATGTAGAATGCCCTCATTTCACTCAAAATCAATGTTCCTTGAAAATGTGTTAAACGCTCGAAAACATGAAAATCCATGCTTTGAAAATATTTCATGTCACATATGCTCGAATGCACTCATTTCACTCAAAATCAATGTTCCTTGTCAAACGTTTGCTTTATGCTCTGAAAAGGGGTTAGGAACAGGCTGAAGGCGCTCCTGCTGTAGGAAAGCTGTTTTCATGCACTCAGTGGTTTTTCCCACTCTGAACAAGTGAATATCACAGTCACTTGTAGAATGCACTCATTCATGTCGCATGTAGAATGCCCTCATTTCACTCAAAATCAATGTTCCTTGAAAATGTGTTAAACGCTCGAAAACATGAAAATCCATGCTTTGAAAATATTTCATGTCACATATGCTCGAATGCACTCATTTCACTCAAAATCAATGTTCCTTGTCAAACGTTTGCTTTATGCGCTGAAAAGGCGTTAGGAACAGGCTGAAGGTGCTCCTGCTGTAGGAAAGCTGTTTTCATGCACTCAGTAACACAAGTGTGTTTTCCCACTCTGAACAAGTGCATATCACAGTCACAAGTAGAATGCACTCATTCATGTCACATGTAGAATGCACTCATTTCACTCAGAATCAATGTTCCTTGTCAAAAGTTTGCTTTATGCGCTGAAAAGGCGTTCGGAACAAGCTGAATGCGCTCCTGCTGTAGCAAAGCTGTTTTCATGCACTCAGTGACACAAAGTGTGTTGTCCCACTCTGCACAAGTGCATATCACATTACTATGTTGAAAAATCATTTCAGCCGTGCTTTTACAGTTAAAATGACCAATATGATGAAAATTTCTTAAAAGCTCGAAAAACATAAAAATCCATGCTTAGAAATTGTTTCATGTCACATATGCTCGAATGCACTCATTTCACCCAAAATCAATGTTCCTTGTCAAACGTTTGCTTTATGCGCTGAAAAGGCGTTAGGAACAGGCTGTGAAGGCGCACCTGCTTTAGGAAAGCTGTTTTCATGCACTCAGTGACACAAATTGTGATTTCCCACTCTGAACGAGTGCATATCACAGTACTATGTTGAAAACTCGTTTCAGACGTGCTTTTACAGTTAAAATGACCAATATGATGAAAATGTGTTAAAGGCTCGAAAACATGAAAATCCATGCTTAGAAATTGTTTCATGTCACATATGCTCGAATGCACTCATTTCACTCAAAATCAATGTTCCTTGTCAAACGTTTGCTTTATGCGCTGAAAAGGCGTTAGGAACAGGCTGTGAAGGCGCACCTGCTTTAGGAAAGCTGTTTTCATGCACTCAGTGACAGAAATTGTGATTTCCCACTCTGAACGAGTGCATATCACAGTACTATGTTGAAAACTCGTTTCAGACGTGCTTTTACAGTGAAAATGACCAATATGATGAAAATGTGTTAAAGGCTCGAAAACATGAAAATCCATGCTTAGAAATTGTTTCATGTCACATATGCTCGAATGCACTCATTTCACTCAAAATCAATGTTCCTTGTCAAACGTTTGCTTTATGCTCTGAAAAGGGGTTAGGAACAGGCTGAAGGCGCTCCTGCTGTAGGAAAGCTGTTTTCATGCTCTCAGTGGTTTTTCCCACTCTGAACAAGTGAATATCACAGTCACTTGTAGAATGCACTCATTCATGTCGCATGTAGAATGCCCTCATTTCACTCAAAATCAATGTTCCTTGAAAATGTGTTAAACGCTCGAAAACATGAAAATCCATGCTTTGAAAATATTTCATGTCACATATGCTCGAATGCACTCATTTCACTCAAAATCAATGTTCCTTGTCAAACGTTTGCTTTATGCTCTGAAAAGGGGTTAGGAACAGGCTGAAGGCGCTCCTGCTGTAGGAAAGCTGTTTTCATGCACTCAGTGGTTTTTCCCACTCTGAACAAGTGAATATCACAGTCACTTGTAGAATGCACTCATTCATGTCGCATGTAGAATGCCCTCATTTCACTCAAAATCAATGTTCCTTGAAAATGTGTTAAACGCTCGAAAACATGAAAATCCATGCTTTGAAAATATTTCATGTCACATATGCTCGAATGCACTCATTTCACTCAAAATCAATGTTCCTTGTCAAACGTTTGCTTTATGCGCTGAAAAGGCGTTAGGAACAGGCTGAAGGTGCTCCTGCTGTAGGAAAGCTGTTTTCATGCACTCAGTAACACAAGTGTGTTTTCCCACTCTGAACAAGTGCATATCACAGTCACAAGTAGAATGCACTCATTCATGTCACATGTAGAATGCACTCATTTCACTCAGAATCAATGTTCCTTGTCAAAAGTTTGCTTTATGCGCTGAAAAGGCGTTCGGAACAAGCTGAATGCGCTCCTGCTGTAGCAAAGCTGTTTTCATGCACTCAGTGACACAAAGTGTGTTGTCCCACTCTGCACAAGTGCATATCACATTACTATGTTGAAAAATCATTTCAGCCGTGCTTTTACAGTTAAAATGACCAATATGATGAAAATTTCTTAAAAGCTCGAAAAACATAAAAATCCATGCTTAGAAATTGTTTCATGTCACATATGCTCGAATGCACTCATTTCACCCAAAATCAATGTTCCTTGTCAAACGTTTGCTTTATGCGCTGAAAAGGCGTTAGGAACAGGCTGTGAAGGCGCACCTGCTTTAGGAAAGCTGTTTTCATGCACTCAGTGACACAAATTGTGATTTCCCACTCTGAACGAGTGCATATCACAGTACTATGTTGAAAACTCGTTTCAGACGTGCTTTTACAGTTAAAATGACCAGTATGATGAAAATGTGTTAAAGGCTCGAAAACATGAAAATCCATGCTTAGAAATTGTTTCATGTCACATATGCTCGAATGCACTCATTTCACTCAAAATCAATGTTCCTTGTCAAACGTTTGCTTTATGCGCTGAAAAGGCGTTAGGAACAGGCTGAAGGTGCTCCTGCTGTAGGAAAGCTGTTTTCATGCACTCAGTAACACAAAGTGTGTTTTCCCACTCTGAACAAGTGCATATCACAGTCACATGTAGAATGCACTCATTCATGTCACATGTAGAATGCACTCATTTCACTCAGAATCAATGTTCCTTGTCAAAAGTTTGCTTTATGCGAGGAAAAGGCGTTCGGAACAAGCTGAATGCGCTCCTGCTGTAGCAAAGCTGTTTTCATGCACTCAGTGACACAAAGTGTGTTGTCCCACTCTGCACAAGTGCATATCACATTACTATGTTGAAAACTCGTTTCAGACGTGCTTTTACAGTGAAAATGACCAATATGATGAAAATGTGTTAAAGGCTCGAAAACATGAAAATCCATGCTTAGAAATTCTTTCATTTCACATATGCTCGAATGCACTCATTTCACCCAAAATCAATGTTCCTTGTCAAACGTTTGCTTTATGCGCTGAAACGGCGTTAGGAACAGGCTGTGAAGGCGCACCTGCTTTAGGAAAGCTGTTTTCATGCACTCAGTGACACAAATTGTGATTTCCCACTCTGAACGAGTGCATATCACAGTACTATGTTGAAAACTCGTTTCAGACGTGCTTTTACAGTTAAAATGACCAATATGATGAAAATGTGTTAAAGGCTCGAAAACATGAAAATCCATGCTTAGAAATTGTTTCATGTCACATATGCTCGAATGCACTCATTTCACTCAAAATCAATGTTCCTTGTCAAACGTTTGCTTTATGCGCTGAAAAGGCGTTAGGAACAGGCTGAAGGTGCTCCTGCTGTAGGAAAGCTGTTTTCATGCACTCAGTAACACAAAGTGTGTTTTCCCACTCTGAACAAGTGCATATCACAGTCACATGTAGAATGCACTCATTCATGTCACATGTAGAATGCACTCATTTCACTCAGAATCAATGTTCCTTGTCAAAAGTTTGCTTTATGCGAGGAAAAGGCGTTCGGAACAAGCTGAATGCGCTCCTGCTGTAGCAAAGCTGTTTTCATGCACTCAGTGACACAAAGTGTGTTGTCCCACTCTGCACAAGTGCATATCACATTACTATGTTGAAAAATCATTTCAGCCGTGCTTTTACAGTTAAAATGACCAATATGATGAAAATTTCTTAAAAGCTCGAAAACATAAAAATCCATGTTTAGAAATTGTTTCATGTCACATATGCTCGAATGCACTCATTTCACCCAAAATCAATGTTCCTTGTCAAACGTTTGCTTTATGCGCTGAAAAGGCGTTAGGAACAGGCTGTGAAGGCGCACCTGCTTTAGGAAAGCTGTTTTCATGCACTCAGTGACACAAATTGTGATTTCCCACTCTGAACGAGTGCATATCACAGTACTATGTTGAAAACTCGTTTCAGACGTGCTTTTACAGTTAAAATGACCAATATGATGAAAATGTGTTAAAGGCTCGAAAACATGAAAATCCATGCTTAGAAATTGTTTCATGTCACATATGCTCGAATGCACTCATTTCACTCAAAATCAATGTTCCTTGTCAAACGTTTGCTTTATGCGCTGAAAAGGCGTTAGGAACAGGCTGTGAAGGCGCACCTGCTTTAGGAAAGCTGTTTTCATGCACTCAGTGACACAAATTGTGATTTCCCACTCTGAACGAGTGCATATCACAGTACTATGTTGAAAACTCGTTTCAGACGTGCTTTTACAGTGAAAATGACCAATATGATGAAAATGTGTTAAAGGCTCGAAAACATGAAAATCCATGCTTAGAAATTGTTTCATTTCACATATGCTCGAATGCACTCATTTCACCCAAAATCAATGTTCCTTGTCAAACGTTTGCTTTATGCGCTGAAAAGGCGTTAGGAACAGGCTGTGAAGGCGCACCTGCTTTAGGAAAGCTGTTTTCATGCACTCAGTGACACAAATTGTGATTTCCCACTCTGAACGAGTGCATATCACAGTACTATGTTGAAAACTCGTTTCAGACGTGCTTTTACAGTTAAAATGACCAATATGATGAAAATGTGTTAAAGGCTCGAAAACATGAAAATCCATGCTTAGAAATTGTTTCATGTCACATATGCTCGAATGCACTCATTTCACTCAAAATCAATGTTCCTTGTCAAACGTTTGCTTTATGCTCTGAAAAGGGGTTAGGAACAAGCTGAAGGCGCTCCTGCCGTAGGAAAGCTGTTTTCATGCACTCAGTGGTTTTTCCCACTCTGAACAAGTGAATATCACAGTCACATGTAGAATGCACTCATTCATGTCGCATGTAGAATGCCCTCATTTCACTCAAAATCAATGTTCCTTGAAAATGTGTTAAACGCTCGAAAACATGAAAATCCATGCTTAGAAATTGTTTCATGTCACATATGCTCGAATGCACTCATTTCACTCAAAATCAATGTTCCTAGTCAAACGTTTGCTTTATGCTCTGAAAAGGGGTTAGGAACAGGCTGAAGGCGCTCCTGCTGTAGGAAAGCTGTTTTCATGCACTCAGTGACACAAAGTGTGTTGTCCCACTCTGCACAAGTGCATATCACATTACTATGTTGAAAAATCATTTCAGCCGTGCTTTTACAGTTAAAATGACCAATATGATGAAAATTTCTTAAAAGCTCGAAAAACATAAAAATCCATGCTTAGAAATTGTTTCATGTCACATATGCTCGAATGCACTCATTTCACCCAAAATCAATGTTCCTTGTCAAACGTTTGCTTTATGCGCTGAAAAGGCGTTAGGAACAGGCTGTGAAGGCGCACCTGCTTTAGGAAAGCTGTTTACATGCACTCAGTGACACAAATTGTGATTTCCCACTCTGAACGAGTGCATATCACAGTACTATGTTGAAAACTCGTTTCAGACGTGCTTTTACAGTTAAAATGACCAATATGATGAAAATGTGTTAAAGGCTCGAAAACATGAAAATCCATGCTTAGAAATTGTTTCATGTCACATATGCTCGAATGCACTCATTTCACTCAAAATCAATGTTCCTTGTCAAACGTTTGCTTTATGCTCTGAAAAGGGGTTAGGAACAAGCTGAAGGCGCTCCTGCCGTAGGAAAGCTGTTTTCATGCACTCAGTGGTTTTTCCCACTCTGAACAAGTGAATATCACAGTCACATGTAGAATGCACTCATTCATGTCGCATGTAGAATGCCCTCATTTCACTCAAAATCAATGTTCCTTGAAAATGTGTTAAACGCTCGAAAACATGAAAATCCATGCTTAGAAATTGTTTCATGTCACATATGCTCGAATGCACTCATTTCACTCAAAATCAATGTTCCTAGTCAAACGTTTGCTTTATGCTCTGAAAAGGGGTTAGGAACAGGCTGAAGGCGCTCCTGCTGTAGGAAAGCTGTTTTCATGCACTCAGTGGTTTTTCCCACTCTGAACAAGTGAATATCACAGTCACTTGTAGAATGCACTCATTCATGTCGCATGTAGAATGCCCTCATTTCACTCAAAATCAATGTTCCTTGAAAATGTGTTAAACGCTCGAAAACATGAAAATCCATGCTTTGAAAATATTTCATGTCACATATGCTCGAATGCACTCATTTCACTCAAAATCAATGTTCCTTGTCAAACGTTTGCTTTATGCGCTGAAAAGGCGTTAGGAACAGGCTGAAGGTGCTCCTGCTGTAGGAAAGCTGTTTTCATGCACTCAGTAACACAAAGTGTGTTTTCCCACTCTGAACAAGTGCATATCACAGTCACATGTAGAATGCACTCATTCATGTCACATGTAGAATGCACTCATTTCACTCAGAATCAATGTTCCTTGTCAAAAGTTTGCTTTATGCGCTGAAAAGGCGTTCGGAACAAGCTGAATGCGCTCCTGCTGTAGCAAAGCTGTTTTCATGCACTCAGTGACACAAAGTGTGTTGTCCCACTCTGCACAAGTGCATATCACATTACTATGTTGAAAAATCATTTCAGCCGTGCTTTTACAGTTAAAATGACCAATATGATGAAAATTTCTTAAAAGCTCGAAAACATAAAAATCCATGCTTAGAAATTGTTTCATGTCACATATGCTCGAATGCACTCATTTCACCCAAAATCAATGTTCCTTGTCAAACGTTTGCTTTATGCGCTGAAAAGGCGTTAGGAACAGGCTGTGAAGGCGCACCTGCTTTAGGAAAGCTGTTTTCATGCACTCAGTGACACAAATTGTGATTTCCCACTCTGAACGAGTGCATATCACAGTACTATGTTGAAAACTCGTTTCAGACGTGCTTTTACAGTTAAAATGACCAATATGATGAAAATGTGTTAAAGGCTCGAAAACATGAAAATCCATGCTTAGAAATTGTTTCATGTCACATATGCTCGAATGCACTCATTTCACTCAAAATCAATGTTCCTTGTCAAACGTTTGCTTTATGCGCTGAAAAGGCGTTAGGAACAGGCTGTGAAGGCGCACCTGCTTTAGGAAAGCTGTTTTCATGCACTCAGTGACACAAATTGTGATTTCCCACTCTGAACGAGTGCATATCACAGTATTATGTTGAAAACTCGTTTCAGACGTGCTTTTACAGTGAAAATGACCAATATGATGAAAATGTGTTAAAGGCTCGAAAACATGAAAATCCATGCTTAGAAATTGTTTCATTTCACATATGCTCGAATGCACTCATTTCACTCGAAATCAATGTTCCTTGTCAAACGTTTGCTTTATGCGCTGAAAAGGCGTTAGGAACAGGCTGAAGGTGCTCCTGCTGTAGGAAAGCTGTTTTCATGCACTCAGTAACACAAAGTGTGTTTTCCCACTCTGAACAAGTGCATATCACAGTCACATGTAGAATGCACTCATTCATGTCACATGTAGAATGCACTCATTTCACTCAGAATCAATGTTCCTTGTCAAAAGTTTGCTTTATGCGCTGAAAAGGCGTTCGGAACAAGCTGAATGCGCTCCTGCTGTAGCAAAGCTGTTTTCATGCACTCAGTGACACAAAGTGTGTTGTCCCACTCTGCACAAGTGCATATCACATTACTATGTTGAAAAATCATTTCAGCCGTGCTTTTACAGTTAAAATGACCAATATGATGAAAATTTCTTAAAAGCTCGAAAAACATAAAAATCCATGCTTAGAAATTGTTTCATGTCACATATGCTCGAATGCACTCATTTCACCCAAAATCAATGTTCCTTGTCAAACGTTTGCTTTATGCGCTGAAAAGGCGTTAGGAACAGGCTGTGAAGGCGCACCTGCTTTAGGAAAGCTGTTTTCATGCACTCAGTGACACAAATTGTGATTTCCCACTCTGAACGAGTGCATATCACAGTACTATGTTGAAAACTCGTTTCAGACGTGCTTTTACAGTTAAAATGACCAATATGATGAAAATGTGTTAAAGGCTCGAAAACATGAAAATCCATGCTTAGAAATTGTTTCATGTCACATATGCTCGAATGCACTCATTTCACTCAAAATCAATGTTCCTTGTCAAACGTTTGCTTTATGCGCTGAAAAGGCGTTAGGAACAGGCTGTGAAGGCGCACCTGCTTTAGGAAAGCTGTTTTCATGCACTCAGTGACAGAAATTGTGATTTCCCACTCTGAACGAGTGCATATCACAGTACTATGTTGAAAACTCGTTTCAGACGTGCTTTTACAGTGAAAATGACCAATATGATGAAAGTGTGTTAAAGGCTCGAAAACATGAAAATCCATGCTTAGAAATTGTTTCATTTCACATATGCTCGAATGCACTCATTTCACTCAAAATCAATGTTCCTTGTCAAACGTTTGCTTTATGCTCTGAAAAGGGGTTAGGAACAGGCTGAAGGCGCTCCTGCTGTAGGAAAGCTGTTTTCATGCTCTCAGTGGTTTTTCCCACTCTGAACAAGTGAATATCACAGTCACTTGTAGAATGCACTCATTCATGTCGCATGTAGAATGCCCTCATTTCACTCAAAATCAATGTTCCTTGAAAATGTGTTAAACGCTCGAAAACATGAAAATCCATGCTTTGAAAATATTTCATGTCACATATGCTCGAATGCACTCATTTCACTCAAAATCAATGTTCCTTGTCAAACGTTTGCTTTATGCGCTGAAAAGGCGTTAGGAACAGGCTGTGAAGGCGCACCTGCTTTAGGAAAGCTGTTTTCATGCACTCAGTGAAACAAATTGTGATTTCCCACTCTGAACGAGTGCATATCACAGTAATATGTTGAAAACTCGTTTCAGACGTGCTTTTACAGTGAAAATGACCAATATGATGAAAATGTGTTAAAGGCTCGAAAACATGAAAATCCATGCTTAGAAATTGTTTCATTTCACATATGCTCGAATGCACTCATTTCACCCAAAATCAATGTTCCTTGTCAAACGTTTGCTTTATGCGCTGAAAAGGCGTTAGGAACAGGCTGTGAAGGCGCACCTGCTTTAGGAAAGCTGTTTTCATGCACTCAGTGACACAAATTGTGATTTCCCACTCTGAACGAGTGCATATCACAGTACTATGTTGAAAACTCGTTTCAGACGTGCTTTTACAGTTAAAATGACCAATATGATGAAAATGTGTTAAAGGCTCGAAAACATGAAAATCCATGCTTAGAAATTGTTTCATGTCACATATGCTCGAATGCACTCATTTCACTCAAAATCAATGTTCCTTGTCAAACGTTTGCTTTATGCGCTGAAAAGGCGTTAGGAACAGGCTGTGAAGGCGCACCTGCTTTAGGAAAGCTGTTTTCATGCACTCAGTGACAGAAATTGTGATTTCCCACTCTGAACGAGTGCATATCACAGTACTATGTTGAAAACTCGTTTCAGACGTGCTTTTACAGTGAAAATGACCAATATGATGAAAGTGTGTTAAAGGCTCGAAAACATGAAAATCCATGCTTAGAAATTGTTTCATTTCACATATGCTCGAATGCACTCATTTCACTCGAAATCAATGTTCCTTGTCAAACGTTTGCTTTATGCTCTGAAAAGGGGTTAGGAACAGGCTGAAGGCGCTCCTGCTGTAGGAAAGCTGTTTTCATGCTCTCAGTGGTTTTTTCCACTCTGAACAAGTGAATATCACAGTCACTTGTAGAATGCACTCATTCATGTCGCATGTAGAATGCTCTCATTTCACTCAAAATCAATGTTCCTTGAAAATGTGTTAAACGCTCGAAAACATGAAAATCCATGCTTTGAAAATATTTCATGTCACATATGCTCGAATGCACTCATTTCACTCAAAATCAATGTTCCTTGTCAAACGTTTGCTTTATGCGCTGAAAAGGCGTTAGGAACAGGCTGAAGGTGCTCCTGCTGTAGGAAAGCTGTTTTCATGCACTCAGTAACACAAAGTGTGTTTTCCCACTCTGAACAAGTGCATATCACAGTCACATGTAGAATGCACTCATTCATGTCACATGTAGAATGCACTCATTTCACTCAGAATCAATGTTCCTTGTCAAAAGTTTGCTTTATGTGAGGAAAAGGCGTTCGGAACAAGCTGAATGCGCTCCTGCTGTAGCAAAGCTGTTTTCATGCACTCAGTGACACAAAGTGTGTTGTCCCACTCTGCACAAGTGCATATCACATTACTATGTTGAAAAATCATTTCAGCCGTGCTTTTACAGTTAAAATGACCAATATGATGAAAATTTCTTAAAAGCTCGAAAACATAAAAATCCATGCTTAGAAATTGTTTCATGTCACATATGCTCGAATGCACTCATTTCACCCAAAATCAATGTTCCTTGTCAAACGTTTGCTTTATGCGCTGAAAAGGCGTTAGGAACAGGCTGTGAAGGCGCACCTGCTTTAGGAAAGCTGTTTTCATGCACTCAGTGACACAAATTGTGATTTCCCACTCTGAACGAGTGCATATCACAGTACTATGTTGAAAACTCGTTTCAGACGTGCTTTTACAGTTAAAATGACCAATATGATGAAAATGTGTTAAAGGCTCGAAAACATGAAAATCCATGCTTAGAAATTGTTTCATGTCACATATGCTCGAATGCACTCATTTCACTCAAAATCAATGTTCCTTGTCAAACGTTTGCTTTATGCGGTGAAAAGGCGTTAGGAACAGGCTGTGAAGGCGCACCTGCTTTAGGAAAGCTGTTTTCATGCACTCAGTGACAGAAATTGTGATTTCCCACTCTGAACGAGTGCATATCACAGTACTATGTTGAAAACTCGTTTCAGACGTGCTTTTACAGTGAAAATGACCAATATGATGAAAGTGTGTTAAAGGCTCGAAAACATGAAAATCCATGCTTAGAAATTGTTTCATTTCACATATGCTCGAATGCACTCATTTCACTCGAAATCAATGTTCCTTGTCAAACGTTTGCTTTATGCTCTGAAAAGGGGTTAGGAACAGGCTGAAGGCGCTCCTGCTGTAGGAAAGCTGTTTTCATGCACTCAGTAACACAAAGTGTGTTTTCCCACTCTGAACAAGTGCATATCACAGTCACATGTAGAATGCACTCATTCATGTCACATGTAGAATGCACTCATTTCACTCAGAATCAATGTTCCTTGTCAAAAGTTTGCTTTATGCGCTGAAAAGGCGTTCGGAACAAGCTGAATGCGCTCCTGCTGTAGCAAAGCTGTTTTCATGCACTCAGTGACACAAAGTGTGTTGTCCCACTCTGCACAAGTGCATATCACATTACTATGTTGAAAAATCATTTCAGCCGTGCTTTTACAGTTAAAATGACCAATATGATGAAAATTTCTTAAAAGCTCGAAAAACATAAAAATCCATGCTTAGAAATTGTTTCATGTCACATATGCTCGAATGCACTCATTTCACCCAAAATCAATGTTCCTTGTCAAACGTTTGCTTTATGCGCTGAAAAGGCGTTAGGAACAGGCTGTGAAGGCGCACCTGCTTTAGGAAAGCTGTTTTCATGCACTCAGTGACACAAATTGTGATTTCCCACTCTGAACGAGTGCATATCACAGTACTATGTTGAAAACTCGTTTCAGACGAGCTTTTACAGTTAAAATGACCAATATGATGAAAATGTGTTAAAGGCTCGAAAACATGAAAATCCATGCTTAGAAATTGTTTCATGTCACATATGCTCGAATGCACTCATTTCACTCAAAATCAATGTTCCTTGTCAAACGTTTGCTTTATGCGCTGAAAAGGCGTTAGGAACAGGCTGTGAAGGCGCACCTGCTTTAGGAAAGCTGTTTTCATGCACTCAGTGACAGAAATTGTGATTTCCCACTCTGAACGAGTGCATATCACAGTACTATGTTGAAAACTCGTTTCAGACGTGCTTTTACAGTGAAAATGACCAATATGATGAAAGTGTGTTAAAGGCTCGAAAACATGAAAATCCATGCTTAGAAATTGTTTCATTTCACATATGCTCGAATGCACTCATTTCACTCAAAATCAATGTTCCTTGTCAAACGTTTGCTTTATGCTCTGAAAAGGGGTTAGGAACAGGCTGAAGGCGCTCCTGCTGTAGGAAAGCTGTTTTCATGCTCTCAGTGGTTTTTCCCACTCTGAACAAGTGAATATCACAGTCACTTGTAGAATGCACTCATTCATGTCGCATGTAGAATGCCTTCATTTCACTCAAAATCAATGTTCCTTGAAAATGTGTTAAACGCTCGAAAACATGAAAATCCATGCTTTGAAAATATTTCATGTCACATATGCTCGAATGCACTCATTTCACTCAAAATCAATGTTCCTTGTCAAACGTTTGCTTTATGCGCTGAAAAGGCGTTAGGAACAGGCTGTGAAGGCGCACCTGCTTTAGGAAAGCTGTTTTCATGCACTCAGTGAAACAAATTGTGATTTCCCACTCTGAACGAGTGCATATCACAGTAATATGTTGAAAACTCGTTTCAGACGTGCTTTTACAGTGAAAATGACCAATATGATGAAAATGTGTTAAAGGCTCGAAAACATGAAAATCCATGCTTAGAAATTGTTTCATTTCACATATGCTCGAATGCACTCATTTCACCCAAAATCAATGTTCCTTGTCAAACGTTTGCTTTATGCGCTGAAAAGGCGTTAGGAACAGGCTGTGAAGGCGCACCTGCTTTAGGAAAGCTGTTTTCATGCACTCAGTGACACAAATTGTGATTTCCCACTCTGAACGAGTGCATATCACAGTACTATGTTGAAAACTCGTTTCAGACGTGCTTTTACAGTTAAAATGACCAATATGATGAAAATGTGTTAAAGGCTCGAAAACATGAAAATCCATGCTTAGAAATTGTTTCATGTCACATATGCTCGAATGCACTCATTTCACTCAAAATCAATGTTCCTTGTCAAACGTTTGCTTTATGCGCTGAAAAGGCGTTAGGAACAGGCTGTGAAGGCGCACCTGCTTTAGGAAAGCTGTTTTCATGCACTCAGTGACAGAAATTGTGATTTCCCACTCTGAACGAGTGCATATCACAGTACTATGTTGAAAACTCGTTTCAGACGTGCTTTTACAGTGAAAATGACCAATATGATGAAAGTGTGTTAAAGGCTCGAAAACATGAAAATCCATGCTTAGAAATTGTTTCATTTCACATATGCTCGAATGCACTCATTTCACTCGAAATCAATGTTCCTTGTCAAACGTTTGCTTTATGCTCTGAAAAGGGGTTAGGAACAGGCTGAAGGCGCTCCTGCTGTAGGAAAGCTGTTTTCATGCTCTCAGTGGTTTTTTCCACTCTGAACAAGTGAATATCACAGTCACTTGTAGAATGCACTCATTCATGTCGCATGTAGAATGCTCTCATTTCACTCAAAATCAATGTTCCTTGAAAATGTGTTAAACGCTCGAAAACATGAAAATCCATGCTTTGAAAATATTTCATGTCACATATGCTCGAATGCACTCATTTCACTCAAAATCAATGTTCCTTGTCAAACGTTTGCTTTATGCGCTGAAAAGGCGTTAGGAACAGGCTGAAGGTGCTCCTGCTGTAGGAAAGCTGTTTTCATGCACTCAGTAACACAAAGTGTGTTTTCCCACTCTGAACAAGTGCATATCACAGTCACATGTAGAATGCACTCATTCATGTCACATGTAGAATGCACTCATTTCACTCAGAATCAATGTTCCTTGTCAAAAGTTTGCTTTATGCGCTGAAAAGGCGTTCGGAACAAGCTGAATGCGCTCCTGCTGTAGCAAAGCTGTTTTCATGCACTCAGTGACACAAAGTGTGTTGTCCCACTCTGCACAAGTGCATATCACATTACTATGTTGAAAAATCATTTCAGACGTGCTTTTACAGTTAAAATGACCAATATGATGAAAATTTCTTAAAAGCTCGAAAACATAAAAATCCATGCTTAGAAATTGTTTCATGTCACATATGCTCGAATGCACTCATTTCACCCAAAATCAATGTTCCTTGTCAAACGTTTGCTTTATGCGCTGAAAAGGCGTTAGGAACAGGCTGTGAAGGCGCACCTGCTTTAGGAAAGCTGTTTTCATGCACTCAGTGACACAAATTGTGATTTCCCACTCTGAACGAGTGCATATCACAGTACTATGTTGAAAACTCGTTTCAGACGTGCTTTTACAGTTAAAATGACCAATATGATGAAAATGTGTTAAAGGCTCGAAAACATGAAAATCCATGCTTAGAAATTGTTTCATGTCACATATGCTCGAATGCACTCATTTCACTCAAAATCAATGTTCCTTGTCAAACGTTTGCTTTATGCGCTGAAAAGGCGTTAGGAACAGGCTGTGAAGGCGCACCTGCTTTAGGAAAGCTGTTTTCATGCACTCAGTGACAGAAATTGTGATTTCCCACTCTGAACGAGTGCATATCACAGTATTATGTTGAAAACTCGTTTCAGACGTGCTTTTACAGTGAAAATGACCAATATGATGAAAATGTGTTAAAGGCTCGAAAACATGAAAATCCATGCTTAGAAATTGTTTCATTTCACATATGCTCGAATGCACTCATTTCACTCGAAATCAATGTTCCTTGTCAAACGTTTGCTTTATGCGCTGAAAAGGCGTTAGGAACAGGCTGAAGGTGCTCCTGCTGTAGGAAAGCTGTTTTCATGCACTCAGTAACACAAAGTGTGTTTTCCCACTCTGAACAAGTGCATATCACAGTCACATGTAGAATGCACTCATTCATGTCACATGTAGAATGCACTCATTTCACTCAGAATCAATGTTCCTTGTCAAAAGTTTGCTTTATGCGCTGAAAAGGCGTTCGGAACAAGCTGAATGCGCTCCTGCTGTAGCAAAGCTGTTTTCATGCACTCAGTGACACAAAGTGTGTTGTCCCACTCTGCACAAGTGCATATCACATTACTATGTTGAAAAATCATTTCAGCCGTGCTTTTACAGTTAAAATGACCAATATGATGAAAATTTCTTAAAAGCTCGAAAAACATAAAAATCCATGCTTAGAAATTGTTTCATGTCACATATGCTCGAATGCACTCATTTCACCCAAAATCAATGTTCCTTGTCAAACGTTTGCTTTATGCGCTGAAAAGGCGTTAGGAACAGGCTGTGAAGGCGCACCTGCTTTAGGAAAGCTGTTTTCATGCACTCAGTGACACAAATTGTGATTTCCCACTCTGAACGAGTGCATATCACAGTACTATGTTGAAAACTCGTTTCAGACGTGCTTTTACAGTTAAAATGACCAATATGATGAAAATGTGTTAAAGGCTCGAAAACATGAAAATCCATGCTTAGAAATTGTTTCATGTCACATATGCTCGAATGCACTCATTTCACTCAAAATCAATGTTCCTTGTCAAACGTTTGCTTTATGCGCTGAAAAGGCGTTAGGAACAGGCTGTGAAGGCGCACCTGCTTTAGGAAAGCTGTTTTCATGCACTCAGTGACAGAAATTGTGATTTCCCACTCTGAACGAGTGCATATCACAGTACTATGTTGAAAACTCGTTTCAGACGTGCTTTTACAGTGAAAATGACCAATATGATGAAAGTGTGTTAAAGGCTCGAAAACATGAAAATCCATGCTTAGAAATTGTTTCATTTCACATATGCTCGAATGCACTCATTTCACTCAAAATCAATGTTCCTTGTCAAACGTTTGCTTTATGCTCTGAAAAGGGGTTAGGAACAGGCTGAAGGCGCTCCTGCTGTAGGAAAGCTGTTTTCATGCTCTCAGTGGTTTTTCCCACTCTGAACAAGTGAATATCACAGTCACTTGTAGAATGCACTCATTCATGTCGCATGTAGAATGCCCTCATTTCACTCAAAATCAATGTTCCTTGAAAATGTGTTAAACGCTCGAAAACATGAAAATCCATGCTTTGAAAATATTTCATGTCACATATGCTCGAATGCACTCATTTCACTCAAAATCAATGTTCCTTGTCAAACGTTTGCTTTATGCGCTGAAAAGGCGTTAGGAACAGGCTGAAGGTGCTCCTGCTGTAGGAAAGCTGTTTTCATGCACTCAGTAACACAAAGTGTGTTTTCCCACTCTGAACAAGTGCATATCACAGTCACATGTAGAATGCACTCATTCATGTCACATGTAGAATGCACTCATTTCACTCAGAATCAATGTTCCTTGTCAAAAGTTTGCTTTATGCGCTGAAAAGGCGTTCGGAACAAGCTGAATGCGCTCCTGCTGTAGCAAAGCTGTTTTCATGCACTCAGTGACACAAAGTGTGTTGTCCCACTCTGCACAAGTGCATATCACATTACTATGTTGAAAAATCATTTCAGCCGTGCTTTTACAGTTAAAATGACCAATATGATGAAAATTTCTTAAAAGCTCGAAAAACATAAAAATCCATGCTTAGAAATTGTTTCATGTCACATATGCTCGAATGCACTCATTTCACCCAAAATCAATGTTCCTTGTCAAACGTTTGCTTTATGCGCTGAAAAGGCGTTAGGAACAGGCTGTGAAGGCGCACCTGCTTTAGGAAAGCTGTTTTCATGCACTCAGTGACACAAATTGTGATTTCCCACTCTGAACGAGTGCATATCACAGTACTATGTTGAAAACTCGTTTCAGACGTGCTTTTACAGTTAAAATGACCAATATGATGAAAATGTGTTAAAGGCTCGAAAACATGAAAATCCATGCTTAGAAATTGTTTCATGTCACATATGCTCGAATGCACTCATTTCACTCAAAATCAATGTTCCTTGTCAAACGTTTGCTTTATGCGCTGAAAAGGCGTTAGGAACAGGCTGTGAAGGCGCACCTGCTTTAGGAAAGCTGTTTTCATGCACTCAGTGACAGAAATTGTGATTTCCCACTCTGAACGAGTGCATATCACAGTACTATGTTGAAAACTCGTTTCAGACGTGCTTTTACAGTGAAAATGACCAATATGATGAAAGTGTGTTAAAGGCTCGAAAACATGAAAATCCATGCTTAGAAATTGTTTCATTTCACATATGCTCGAATGCACTCATTTCACTCGAAATCAATGTTCCTTGTCAAACGTTTGCTTTATGCTCTGAAAAGGGGTTAGGAACAGGCTGAAGGCGCTCCTGCTGTAGGAAAGCTGTTTTCATGCTCTCAGTGGTTTTTTCCACTCTGAACAAGTGAATATCACAGTCACTTGTAGAATGCACTCATTCATGTCGCATGTAGAATGCTCTCATTTCACTCAAAATCAATGTTCCTTGAAAATGTGTTAAACGCTCGAAAACATGAAAATCCATGCTTTGAAAATATTTCATGTCACATATGCTCGAATGCACTCATTTCACTCAAAATCAATGTTCCTTGTCAAACGTTTGCTTTATGCGCTGAAAAGGCGTTAGGAACAGGCTGAAGGTGCTCCTGCTGTAGGAAAGCTGTTTTCATGCACTCAGTAACACAAAGTGTGTTTTCCCACTCTGAACAAGTGCATATCACAGTCACATGTAGAATGCACTCATTCATGTCACATGTAGAATGCACTCATTTCACTCAGAATCAATGTTCCTTGTCAAACGTTTGCTTTATGCGCTGAAAAGGCGTTAGGAACAGGCTGTGAAGGCGCACCTGCTTTAGGAAAGCTGTTTTCATGCACTCAGTGACAGAAATTGTGATTTCCCACTCTGAACGAGTGCATATCACAGTACTATGTTGAAAACTCGTTTCAGACGTGCTTTTACAGTGAAAATGACCAATATGATGAAAATGTGTTAAAGGCTCGAAAACATGAAAATCCATGCTTAGAAATTGTTTCATGTCACATATGCTCGAATGCACTCATTTCACTCAAAATCAATGTTCCTTGTCAAACGTTTGCTTTATGCTCTGAAAAGGGGTTAGGAACAGGCTGAAGGCGCTCCTGCTGTAGGAAAGCTGTTTTCATGCTCTCAGTGGTTTTTCCCACTCTGAACAAGTGAATATCACAGTCACTTGTAGAATGCACTCATTCATGTCGCATGTAGAATGCCCTCATTTCACTCAAAATCAATGTTCCTTGAAAATGTGTTAAACGCTCGAAAACATGAAAATCCATGCTTTGAAAATATTTCATGTCACATATGCTCGAATGCACTCATTTCACTCAAAATCAATGTTCCTTGTCAAACGTTTGCTTTATGCTCTGAAAAGGGGTTAGGAACAGGCTGAAGGCGCTCCTGCTGTAGGAAAGCTGTTTTCATGCACTCAGTGGTTTTTCCCACTCTGAACAAGTGAATATCACAGTCACTTGTAGAATGCACTCATTCATGTCGCATGTAGAATGCCCTCATTTCACTCAAAATCAATGTTCCTTGAAAATGTGTTAAACGCTCGAAAACATGAAAATCCATGCTTTGAAAATATTTCATGTCACATATGCTCGAATGCACTCATTTCACTCAAAATCAATGTTCCTTGTCAAACGTTTGCTTTATGCGCTGAAAAGGCGTTAGGAACAGGCTGAAGGTGCTCCTGCTGTAGGAAAGCTGTTTTCATGCACTCAGTAACACAAGTGTGTTTTCCCACTCTGAACAAGTGCATATCACAGTCACAAGTAGAATGCACTCATTCATGTCACATGTAGAATGCACTCATTTCACTCAGAATCAATGTTCCTTGTCAAAAGTTTGCTTTATGCGCTGAAAAGGCGTTCGGAACAAGCTGAATGCGCTCCTGCTGTAGCAAAGCTGTTTTCATGCACTCAGTGACACAAAGTGTGTTGTCCCACTCTGCACAAGTGCATATCACATTACTATGTTGAAAAATCATTTCAGCCGTGCTTTTACAGTTAAAATGACCAATATGATGAAAATTTCTTAAAAGCTCGAAAAACATAAAAATCCATGCTTAGAAATTGTTTCATGTCACATATGCTCGAATGCACTCATTTCACCCAAAATCAATGTTCCTTGTCAAACGTTTGCTTTATGCGCTGAAAAGGCGTTAGGAACAGGCTGTGAAGGCGCACCTGCTTTAGGAAAGCTGTTTTCATGCACTCAGTGACACAAATTGTGATTTCCCACTCTGAACGAGTGCATATCACAGTACTATGTTGAAAACTCGTTTCAGACGTGCTTTTACAGTTAAAATGACCAATATGATGAAAATGTGTTAAAGGCTCGAAAACATGAAAATCCATGCTTAGAAATTGTTTCATGTCACATATGCTCGAATGCACTCATTTCACTCAAAATCAATGTTCCTTGTCAAACGTTTGCTTTATGCGCTGAAAAGGCGTTAGGAACAGGCTGAAGGTGCTCCTGCTGTAGGAAAGCTGTTTTCATGCACTCAGTAACACAAAGTGTGTTTTCCCACTCTGAACAAGTGCATATCACAGTCACATGTAGAATGCACTCATTCATGTCACATGTAGAATGCACTCATTTCACTCAGAATCAATGTTCCTTGTCAAAAGTTTGCTTTATGCGAGGAAAAGGCGTTCGGAACAAGCTGAATGCGCTCCTGCTGTAGCAAAGCTGTTTTCATGCACTCAGTGACACAAAGTGTGTTGTCCCACTCTGCACAAGTGCATATCACATTACTATGTTGAAAAATCATTTCAGCCGTGCTTTTACAGTTAAAATGACCAATATGATGAAAATTTCTTAAAAGCTCGAAAACATAAAAATCCATGCTTAGAAATTGTTTCATGTCACATATGCTCGAATGCACTCATTTCACCCAAAATCAATGTTCCTTGTCAAACGTTTGCTTTATGCGCTGAAAAGGCGTTAGGAACAGGCTGTGAAGGCGCACCTGCTTTAGGAAAGCTGTTTTCATGCACTCAGTGACACAAATTGTGATTTCCCACTCTGAACGAGTGCATATCACAGTACTATGTTGAAAACTCGTTTCAGACGTGCTTTTACAGTTAAAATGACCAATATGATGAAAATGTGTTAAAGGCTCAAAAACATGAAAATCCATGCTTAGAAATTGTTTCATGTCACATATGCTCGAATGCACTCATTTCACTCAAAATCAATGTTCCTTGTCAAACGTTTGCTTTATGCGCTGAAAAGGCGTTAGGAACAGGCTGTGAAGGCGCACCTGCTTTAGGAAAGCTGTTTTCATGCACTCAGTGACACAAATTGTGATTTCCCACTCTGAACGAGTGCATATCACAGTACTATGTTGAAAACTCGTTTCAGACGTGCTTTTACAGTGAAAATGACCAATATGATGAAAATGTGTTAAAGGCTCGAAAACATGAAAATCCATGCTTAGAAATTGTTTCATTTCACATATGCTCGAATGCACTCATTTCACCCAAAATCAATGTTCCTTGTCAAACGTTTGCTTTATGCGCTGAAAAGGCGTTAGGAACAGGCTGTGAAGGCGCACCTGCTTTAGGAAAGCTGTTTTCATGCACTCAGTGACACAAATTGTGATTTCCCACTCTGAACGAGTGCATATCACAGTACTATGTTGAAAACTCGTTTCAGACGTGCTTTTACAGTTAAAATGACCAATATGATGAAAATGTGTTAAAGGCTCGAAAACATGAAAATCCATGCTTAGAAATTGTTTCATGTCACATATGCTCGAATGCACTCATTTCACTCAAAATCAATGTTCCTTGTCAAACGTTTGCTTTATGCTCTGAAAAGGGGTTAGGAACAAGCTGAAGGCGCTCCTGCCGTAGGAAAGCTGTTTTCATGCACTCAGTGGTTTTTCCCACTCTGAACAAGTGAATATCACAGTCACATGTAGAATGCACTCATTCATGTCGCATGTAGAATGCCCTCATTTCACTCAAAATCAATGTTCCTTGAAAATGTGTTAAACGCTCGAAAACATGAAAATCCATGCTTAGAAATTGTTTCATGTCACATATGCTCGAATGCACTCATTTCACTCAAAATCAATGTTCCTAGTCAAACGTTTGCTTTATGCTCTGAAAAGGGGTTAGGAACAGGCTGAAGGCGCTCCTGCTGTAGGAAAGCTGTTTTCATGCACTCAGTGACACAAAGTGTGTTGTCCCACTCTGCACAAGTGCATATCACATTACTATGTTGAAAAATCATTTCAGCCGTGCTTTTACAGTTAAAATGACCAATATGATGAAAATTTCTTAAAAGCTCGAAAAACATAAAAATCCATGCTTAGAAATTGTTTCATGTCACATATGCTCGAATGCACTCATTTCACCCAAAATCAATGTTCCTTGTCAAACGTTTGCTTTATGCGCTGAAAAGGCGTTAGGAACAGGCTGTGAAGGCGCACCTGCTTTAGGAAAGCTGTTTTCATGCACTCAGTGACACAAATTGTGATTTCCCACTCTGAACGAGTGCATATCACAGTACTATGTTGAAAACTCGTTTCAGACGTGCTTTTACAGTTAAAATGACCAATATGATGAAAATGTGTTAAAGGCTCGAAAACATGAAAATCCATGCTTAGAAATTGTTTCATGTCACATATGCTCGAATGCACTCATTTCACTCAAAATCAATGTTCCTTGTCAAACGTTTGCTTTATGCGCTGAAAAGGCGTTAGGAACAGGCTGTGAAGGCGCACCTGCTTTAGGAAAGCTGTTTTCATGCACTCAGTGACAGAAATTGTGATTTCCCACTCTGAACGAGTGCATATCACAGTACTATGTTGAAAACTCGTTTCAGACGTGCTTTTACAGTGAAAATGACCAATATGATGAAAGTGTGTTAAAGGCTCGAAAACATGAAAATCCATGCTTAGAAATTGTTTCATTTCACATATGCTCGAATGCACTCATTTCACTCGAAATCAATGTTCCTTGTCAAACGTTTGCTTTATGCTCTGAAAAGGGGTTAGGAACAGGCTGAAGGCGCTCCTGCTGTAGGAAAGCTGTTTTCATGCTCTCAGTGGTTTTTCCCACTCTGAACAAGTGAATATCACAGTCACTTGTAGAATGCACTCATTCATGTCGCATGTAGAATGCCCTCATTTCACTCAAAATCAATGTTCCTTGAAAATGTGTTAAACGCTCGAAAACATGAAAATCCATGCTTTGAAAATATTTCATGTCACATATGCTCGAATGCACTCATTTCACTCAAAATCAATGTTCCTTGTCAAACGTTTGCTTTATGCGCTGAAAAGGCGTTAGGAACAGGCTGTGAAGGCGCACCTGCTTTAGGAAAGCTGTTTTCATGCACTCAGTGAAACAAATTGTGATTTCCCACTCTGAACGAGTGCATATCACAGTAATATGTTGAAAACTCGTTTCAGACGTGCTTTTACAGTGAAAATGACCAATATGATGAAAATGTGTTAAAGGCTCGAAAACATGAAAATCCATGCTTAGAAATTGTTTCATTTCACATATGCTCGAATGCACTCATTTCACCCAAAATCAATGTTCCTTGTCAAACGTTTGCTTTATGCGCTGAAAAGGCGTTAGGAACAGGCTGTGAAGGCGCACCTGCTTTAGGAAAGCTGTTTTCATGCACTCAGTGACACAAATTGTGATTTCCCACTCTGAACGAGTGCATATCACAGTACTATGTTGAAAACTCGTTTCAGACGTGCTTTTACAGTTAAAATGACCAATATGATGAAAATGTGTTAAAGGCTCGAAAACATGAAAATCCATGCTTAGAAATTGTTTCATGTCACATATGCTCGAATGCACTCATTTCACTCAAAATCAATGTTCCTTGTCAAACGTTTGCTTTATGCGCTGAAAAGGCGTTAGGAACAGGCTGTGAAGGCGCACCTGCTTTAGGAAAGCTGTTTTCATGCACTCAGTGACAGAAATTGTGATTTCCCACTCTGAACGAGTGCATATCACAGTACTATGTTGAAAACTCGTTTCAGACGTGCTTTTACAGTGAAAATGACCAATATGATGAAAGTGTGTTAAAGGCTCGAAAACATGAAAATCCATGCTTAGAAATTGTTTCATTTCACATATGCTGCTAATGCACTCATTTCACTCGAAATCAATGTTCCTTGTCAAACGTTTGCTTTATGCTCTGAAAAGGGGTTAGGAACAGGCTGAAGGCGCTCCTGCTGTAGGAAAGCTGTTTTCATGCTCTCAGTGGTTTTTTCCACTCTGAACAAGTGAATATCACAGTCACTTGTAGAATGCACTCATTCATGTCGCATGTAGAATGCTCTCATTTCACTCAAAATCAATGTTCCTTGAAAATGTGTTAAACGCTCGAAAACATGAAAATCCATGCTTTGAAAATATTTCATGTCACATATGCTCGAATGCACTCATTTCACTCAAAATCAATGTTCCTTGTCAAACGTTTGCTTTATGCGCTGAAAAGGCGTTAGGAACAGGCTGAAGGTGCTCCTGCTGTAGGAAAGCTGTTTTCATGCACTCAGTAACACAAAGTGTTTTCCCACTCTGAACAAGTGCATATCACAGTCACATGTAGAATGCACTCATTCATGTCACATGTAGAATGCACTCATTTCACTCAGAATCAATGTTCCTTGTCAAAAGTTTGCTTTATGCGCTGAAAAGGCGTTCGGAACAAGCTGAATGCGCTCCTGCTGTAGCAAAGCTGTTTTCATGCACTCAGTGACACAAAGTGTGTTGTCCCACTCTGCACAAGTGCATATCACATTACTATGTTGAAAAATCATTTCAGACGTGCTTTTACAGTTAAAATGACCAATATGATGAAAATTTCTTAAAAGCTCGAAAACATAAAAATCCATGCTTAGAAATTGTTTCATGTCACATATGCTCGAATGCACTCATTTCACCCAAAATCAATGTTCCTTGTCAAACGTTTGCTTTATGCGCTGAAAAGGCGTTAGGAACAGGCTGTGAAGGCGCACCTGCTTTAGGAAAGCTGTTTTCATGCACTCAGTGACACAAATTGTGATTTCCCACTCTGAACGAGTGCATATCACAGTACTATGTTGAAAACTCGTTTCAGACGTGCTTTTACAGTTAAAATGACCAATATGATGAAAATGTGTTAAAGGCTCGAAAACATGAAAATCCATGCTTAGAAATTGTTTCATGTCACATATGCTCGAATGCACTCATTTCACTCAAAATCAATGTTCCTTGTCAAACGTTTGCTTTATGCGCTGAAAAGGCGTTAGGAACAGGCTGAAGGTGCTCCTGCTGTAGGAAAGCTGTTTTCATGCACTCAGTAACACAAAGTGTGTTTTCCCACTCTGAACAAGTGCATATCACAGTCACATGTAGAATGCACTCATTCATGTCACATGTAGAATGCACTCATTTCACTCAGAATCAATGTTCCTTGTCAAAAGTTTGCTTTATGCGAGGAAAAGGCGTTCGGAACAAGCTGAATGCGCTCCTGCTGTAGCAAAGCTGTTTTCATGCACTCAGTGACACAAAGTGTGTTGTCCCACTCTGCACAAGTGCATATCACATTACTATGTTGAAAACTCGTTTCAGACGTGCTTTTACAGTGAAAATGACCAATATGATGAAAATGTGTTAAAGGCTCGAAAACATGAAAATCCATGCTTAGAAATTGTTTCATTTCACATATGCTCGAATGCACTCATTTCACCCAAAATCAATGTTCCTTGTCAAACGTTTGCTTTATGCGCTGAAAAGGCGTTAGGAACAGGCTGTGAAGGCGCACCTGCTTTAGGAAAGCTGTTTTCATGCACTCAGTGACACAAATTGTGATTTCCCACTCTGAACGAGTGCATATCACAGTACTATGTTGAAAACTCGTTTCAGACGTGCTTTTACAGTTAAAATGACCAATATGATGAAAATGTGTTAAAGGCTCGAAAACATGAAAATCCATGCTTAGAAATTGTTTCATGTCACATATGCTCGAATGCACTCATTTCACTCAAAATCAATGTTCCTTGTCAAACGTTTGCTTTATGCGCTGAAAAGGCGTTAGGAACAGGCTGTGAAGGCGCACCTGCTTTAGGAAAGCTGTTTTCATGCACTCAGTGACAGAAATTGTGATTTCCCACTCTGAACGAGTGCATATCACAGTACTATGTTGAAAACTCGTTTCAGACGTGCTTTTACAGTGAAAATGACCAATATGATGAAAGTGTGTTAAAGGCTCGAAAACATGAAAATCCATGCTTAGAAATTGTTTCATTTCACATATGCTCGAATGCACTCATTTCACTCGAAATCAATGTTCCTTGTCAAACGTTTGCTTTATGCTCTGAAAAGGGGTTAGGAACAGGCTGAAGGCGCTCCTGCTGTAGGAAAGCTGTTTTCATGCTCTCAGTGGTTTTTTCCACTCTGAACAAGTGAATATCACAGTCACTTGTAGAATGCACTCATTCATGTCGCATGTAGAATGCTCTCATTTCACTCAAAATCAATGTTCCTTGAAAATGTGTTAAACGCTCGAAAACATGAAAATCCATGCTTTGAAAATATTTCATGTCACATATGCTCGAATGCACTCATTTCACTCAAAATCAATGTTCCTTGTCAAACGTTTGCTTTATGCGCTGAAAAGGCGTTAGGAACAGGCTGAAGGTGCTCCTGCTGTAGGAAAGCTGTTTTCATGCACTCAGTAACACAAAGTGTGTTTTCCCACTCTGAACAAGTGCATATCACAGTCACATGTAGAATGCACTCATTCATGTCACATGTAGAATGCACTCATTTCACTCAGAATCAATGTTCCTTGTCAAAAGTTTGCTTTATGCGCTGAAAAGGCATTCGGAACAAGCTGAATGCGCTCCTGCTGTAGCAAAGCTGTTTTCATGCACTCAGTGGCACAAAGTGTGTTGTCCCACTCTGCACAAGTGCATATCACATTACTATGTTGAAAAATCATTTCAGCCGTGCTTTTACAGTTAAAATGACCAATATGATGAAAATTTCTTAAAAGCTCGAAAAACATAAAAATCCATGCTTAGAAATTGTTTCATGTCACATATGCTCGAATGCACTCATTTCACCCAAAATCAATGTTCCTTGTCAAACGTTTGCTTTATGCGCTGAAAAGGCGTTAGGAACAGGCTGTGAAGGCGCACCTGCTTTAGGAAAGCTGTTTACATGCACTCAGTGACACAAATTGTGATTTCCCACTCTGAACGAGTGCATATCACAGTACTATGTTGAAAACTCGTTTCAGACGTGCTTTTACAGTTAAAATGACCAATATGATGAAAATGTGTTAAAGGCTCGAAAACATGAAAATCCATGCTTAGAAATTGTTTCATGTCACATATGCTCGAATGCACTCATTTCACTCAAAATCAATGTTCCTTGTCAAACGTTTGCTTTATGCTCTGAAAAGGGGTTAGGAACAGGCTGAAGGCGCTCCTGCTGTAGGAAAGCTGTTTTCATGCTCTCAGTGGTTTTTCCCACTCTGAACAAGTGAATATCACAGTCACTTGTAGAATGCACTCATTCATGTCGCATGTAGAATGCCCTCATTTCACTCAAAATCAATGTTCCTTGAAAATGTGTTAAACGCTCGAAAACATGAAAATCCATGCTTTGAAAATATTTCATGTCACATATGCTCGAATGCACTCATTTCACTCAAAATCAATGTTCCTTGTCAAACGTTTGCTTTATGCGCTGAAAAGGCGTTAGGAACAGGCTGAAGGTGCTCCTGCTGTAGGAAAGCTGTTTTCATGCACTCAGTAACACAAAGTGTGTTTTCCCACTCTGAACAAGTGCATATCACAGTCACATGTAGAATGCACTCATTCATGTCACATGTAGAATGCACTCATTTCACTCAGAATCAATGTTCCTTGTCAAAAGTTTGCTTTATGCGAGGAAAAGGCGTTCGGAACAAGCTGAATGCGCTCCTGCTGTAGCAAAGCTGTTTTCATGCACTCAGTGACACAAAGTGTGTTGTCCCACTCTGCACAAGTGCATATCACATTACTATGTTGAAAACTCGTTTCAGACGTGCTTTTACAGTGAAAATGACCAATATGATGAAAATGTGTTAAAGGCTCGAAAACATGAAAATCCATGCTTAGAAATTGTTTCATTTCACATATGCTCGAATGCACTCATTTCACCCAAAATCAATGTTCCTTGTCAAACGTTTGCTTTATGCGCTGAAAAGGCGTTAGGAACAGGCTGTGAAGGCGCACCTGCTTTAGGAAAGCTGTTTTCATGCACTCAGTGACACAAATTGTGATTTCCCACTCTGAACGAGTGCATATCACAGTACTATGTTGAAAACTCGTTTCAGACGTGCTTTTACAGTTAAAATGACCAATATGATGAAAATGTGTTAAAGGCTCGAAAACATGAAAATCCATGCTTAGAAATTGTTTCATGTCACATATGCTCGAATGCACTCATTTCACTCAAAATCAATGTTCCTTGTCAAACATTTGCTTTATGCGCTGAAAAGGCGTTAGGAACAGGCTGTGAAGGCGCACCTGCTTTAGGAAAGCTGTTTTCATGCACTCAGTGACAGAAATTGTGATTTCCCACTCTGAACGAGTGCATATCACAGTACTATGTTGAAAACTCGTTTCAGACGTGCTTTTACAGTGAAAATGACCAATATGATGAAAGTGTGTTAAAGGCTCGAAAACATGAAAATCCATGCTTAGAAATTGTTTCATTTCACATATGCTCGAATGCACTCATTTCACTCAAAATCAATGTTCCTTGTCAAACGTTTGCTTTATGCTCTGAAAAGGGGTTAGGAACAGGCTGAAGGCGCTCCTGCTGTAGGAAAGCTGTTTTCATGCTCTCAGTGGTTTTTCCCACTCTGAACAAGTGAATATCACAGTCACTTGTAGAATGCACTCATTCATGTCGCATGTAGAATGCCCTCATTTCACTCAAAATCAATGTTCCTTGAAAATGTGTTAAACGCTCGAAAACATGAAAATCCATGCTTTGAAAATATTTCATGTCACATATGCTCGAATGCACTCATTTCACTCAAAATCAATGTTCCTTGTCAAACGTTTGCTTTATGCGCTGAAAAGGCGTTAGGAACAGGCTGTGAAGGCGCACCTGCTTTAGGAAAGCTGTTTTCATGCACTCAGTGACACAAATTGTGATTTCCCACTCTGAACGAGTGCATATCACAGTAATATGTTGAAAACTCGTTTCAGACGTGCTTTTACAGTGAAAATGACCAATATGATGAAAATGTGTTAAAGGCTCGAAAACATGAAAATCCATGCTTAGAAATTGTTTCATGTCACATATGCTCGAATGCACTCATTTCACTCAAAATCAATGTTCCTTGTCAAACGTTTGCTTTATGCGCTGAAAAGGCGTTAGGAACAGGCTGTGAAGGCGCACCTGCTTTAGGAAAGCTGTTTTCATGCACTCAGTGACAGAAATTGTGATTTCCCACTCTGAACGAGTGCATATCACAGTACTATGTTGAAAACTCGTTTCAGACGTGCTTTTACAGTTAAAATGACCAATATGATGAAAATGTGTTAAAGGCTCGAAAACATGAAAATCCATGCTTAGAAATTGTTTCATGTCACATATGCTCGAATGCACTCATTTCACTCAAAATCAATGTTCCTTGTCAAACGTTTGCTTTATGCGCTGAAAAGGCGTTAGGAACAGGCTGTGAAGGCGCACCTGCTTTAGGAAAGCTGTTTTCATGCACTCAGTGACAGAAATTGTGATTTCCCACTCTGAACGAGTGCATATCACAGTACTATGTTGAAAACTCGTTTCAGACGTGCTTTTACAGTGAAAATGACCAATATGATGAAAGTGTGTTAAAGGCTCGAAAACATGAAAATCCATGCTTAGAAATTGTTTCATTTCACATATGCTCGAATGCACTCATTTCACTCGAAATCAATGTTCCTTGTCAAACGTTTGCTTTATGCTCTGAAAAGGGGTTAGGAACAGGCTGAAGGCGCTCCTGCTGTAGGAAAGCTGTTTTCATGCACTCAGTAACACAAAGTGTGTTTTCCCACTCTGAACAAGTGCATATCACAGTCACATGTAGAATGCACTCATTCATGTCACATGTAGAATGCACTCATTTCACTCAGAATCAATGTTCCTTGTCAAAAGTTTGCTTTATGCGCTGAAAAGGCGTTCGGAACAAGCTGAATGCGCTCCTGCTGTAGCAAAGCTGTTTTCATGCACTCAGTGACACAAAGTGTGTTGTCCCACTCTGCACAAGTGCATATCACATTACTATGTTGAAAAATCATTTCAGCCGTGCTTTTACAGTTAAAATGACCAATATGATGAAAATTTCTTAAAAGCTCGAAAAACATAAAAATCCATGCTTAGAAATTGTTTCATGTCACATATGCTCGAATGCACTCATTTCACCCAAAATCAATGTTCCTTGTCAAACGTTTGCTTTATGCGCTGAAAAGGCGTTAGGAACAGGCTGTGAAGGCGCACCTGCTTTAGGAAAGCTGTTTTCATGCACTCAGTGACACAAATTGTGATTTCCCACTCTGAACGAGTGCATATCACAGTACTATGTTGAAAACTCGTTTCAGACGTGCTTTTACAGTTAAAATGACCAATATGATGAAAATGTGTTAAAGGCTCGAAAACATGAAAATCCATGCTTAGAAATTGTTTCATGTCACATATGCTCGAATGCACTCATTTCACTCAAAATCAATGTTCCTTGTCAAACGTTTGCTTTATGCGCTGAAAAGGCGTTAGGAACAGGCTGTGAAGGCGCACCTGCTTTAGGAAAGCTGTTTTCATGCACTCAGTGACAGAAATTGTGATTTCCCACTCTGAACAAGTGCATATCACAGTACTATGTTGAAAACTCGTTTCAGACGTGCTTTTACAGTGAAAATGACCAATATGATGAAAGTGTGTTAAAGGCTCGAAAACATGAAAATCCATGCTTAGAAATTGTTTCATTTCACATATGCTCGAATGCACTCATTTCACTCAAAATCAATGTTCCTTGTCAAACGTTTGCTTTATGCTCTGAAAAGGGGTTAGGAACAGGCTGAAGGCGCTCCTGCTGTAGGAAAGCTGTTTTCATGCTCTCAGTGGTTTTTCCCACTCTGAACAAGTGAATATCACAGTCACTTGTAGAATGCACTCATTCATGTCGCATGTAGAATGCCCTCATTTCACTCAAAATCAATGTTCCTTGAAAATGTGTTAAACGCTCGAAAACATGAAAATCCATGCTTTGAAAATATTTCATGTCACATATGCTCGAATGCACTCATTTCACTCAAAATCAATGTTCCTTGTCAAACGTTTGCTTTATGCGCTGAAAAGGCGTTAGGAACAGGCTGTGAAGGCGCACCTGCTTTAGGAAAGCTGTTTTCATGCACTCAGTGACACAAATTGTGATTTCCCACTCTGAACGAGTGCATATCACAGTAATATGTTGAAAACTCGTTTCAGACGTGCTTTTACAGTGAAAATGACCAATATGATGAAAATGTGTTAAAGGCTCGAAAACATGAAAATCCATGCTTAGAAATTGTTTCATTTCACATATGCTCGAATGCACTCATTTCACCCAAAATCAATGTTCCTTGTCAAACGTTTGCTTTATGCGCTGAAAAGGCGTTAGGAACAGGCTGTGAAGGCGCACCTGCTTTAGGAAAGCTGTTTTCATGCACTCAGTGACACAAATTGTGATTTCCCACTCTGAACGAGTGCATATCACAGTACTATGTTGAAAACTCGTTTCAGACGTGCTTTTACAGTTAAAATGACCAATATGATGAAAATGTGTTAAAGGCTCGAAAACATGAAAATCCATGCTTAGAAATTGTTTCATGTCACATATGCTCGAATGCACTCATTTCACTCAAAATCAATGTTCCTTGTCAAACGTTTGCTTTATGCGCTGAAAAGGCGTTAGGAACAGGCTGTGAAGGCGCACCTGCTTTAGGAAAGCTGTTTTCATGCACTCAGTGACAGAAATTGTGATTTCCCACTCTGAACGAGTGCATATCACAGTACTATGTTGAAAACTCGTTTCAGACGTGCTTTTACAGTGAAAATGACCAATATGATGAAAGTGTGTTAAAGGCTCGAAAACATGAAAATCCATGCTTAGAAATTGTTTCATTTCACATATGCTCGAATGCACTCATTTCACTCGAAATCAATGTTCCTTGTCAAACGTTTGCTTTATGCTCTGAAAAGGGGTTAGGAACAGGCTGAAGGCGCTCCTGCTGTAGGAAAGCTGTTTTCATGCTCTCAGTGGTTTTTTCCACTCTGAACAAGTGAATATCACAGTCACTTGTAGAATGCACTCATTCATGTCGCATGTAGAATGCTCTCATTTCACTCAAAATCAATGTTCCTTGAAAATGTGTTAAACGCTCGAAAACATGAAAATCCATGCTTTGAAAATATTTCATGTCACATATGCTCGAATGCACTCATTTCACTCAAAATCAATGTTCCTTGTCAAACGTTTGCTTTATGCGCTGAAAAGGCGTTAGGAACAGGCTGAAGGTGCTCCTGCTGTAGGAAAGCTGTTTTCATGCACTCAGTAACACTAGTGTGTTTTCCCACTCTGAACAAGTGCATATCACAGTCACAAGTAGAATGCACTCATTCATGTCACATGTAGAATGCACTCATTTCACTCAGAATCAATGTTCCTTGTCAAAAGTTTGCTTTATGCGCTGAAAAGGCGTTCGGAGCAAGCTGAATGCGCTCCTGCTGTAGCAAAGCTGTTTTCATGCACTCAGTGACACAAAGTGTGTTGTCCCACTCTGCACAAGTGCATATCACATTACTATGTTGAAAAATCATTTCAGCCGTGCTTTTACAGTTAAAATGACCAATATGATGAAAATTTCTTAAAAGCTCGAAAAACATAAAAATCCATTCTTAGAAATTGTTTCATGTCACATATGCTCGAATGCACTCATTTCACCCAAAATCAATGTTCCTTGTCAAACGTTTGCTTTATGCGCTGAAAAGGCGTTAGGAACAGGCTGTGAAGGCGCACCTGCTTTAGGAAAGCTGTTTTCATGCACTCAGTGACACAAATTGTGATTTCCCACTCTGAACGAGTGCATATCACAGTACTATGTTGAAAACTCGTTTCAGACGTGCTTTTACAGTTAAAATGACCAATATGATGAAAATGTGTTAAAGGCTCGAAAACATGAAAATCCATGCTTAGAAATTGTTTCATGTCACATATGCTCGAATGCACTCATTTCACTCAAAATCAATGTTCCTTGTCAAACGTTTGCTTTATGCGCTGAAAAGGCGTTAGGAACAGGCTGAAGGTGCTCCTGCTGTAGGAAAGCTGTTTTCATGCACTCAGTAAAGGCCCGGTCACACAGCGCTTTACGGCTTTATCACGGCCAAAACCCGTCAAAAAGTGCTCTCCCGTGAAGCAGACGATGTTGTTCGTGTTGATGTCGAAGTTAAGACGTGTTACAGTCGATATATAGACGTGACAGGACGCAGGGGAAAATCGGAACGGCGTCGGACGCGGCAAAAAGTTTTGGACTGCTCAAAACTTTAGACCGCGGACAACCACGGCCGGCACACGTGGTAAAGACGTGCAACACACGTGAAAAACACGTGATAATCAGTGTCCCGGCCGTTATTAAAACTTGGGGAGACGTGGTAAGACGCGAAAGTTTGGCGGTCTATCACGGGCAGAGCACGGTCATCGGACGGGTGTTACGCGTTGGTATCACAGGATATAGCGTGTGTTTAGCGGCTTATCACTGAGAAATGGATTTTTCCGCGTACATAGCACTGTCTAAGCCCGTTAAACGACGTCTCAAACAAGTTCTAAATTCGATTGATCACTGTCTAATCACTTCTGCATCACTTCTGATTTGCGGCATGTATAAATACCGTAATTTTCTGAGACCTCGGCACTTGCAGTCTAGATGTCAAGGGGTGAACATGAACCCTCAACGCTGTGATGTCCTCATGATGCAAAACATATGCGCACCCCTTCTAATGCACAACATGGGTCAAAAATGACCCGCATTCATTTTCCAGGTTATTTCATGCTGACTGAGTTTTTCTTTGCTCTATCTTTTGAAATCAATTTATTTTATGATTGAATATTCCAAGTATTCTTTAAATATCTTGTTTTTAATTACCACAAATCATTAATTTAATTTTTTCTTTGACTTTATGAACAAGAATACTTTTTATATTACTACACATGGGTCATCCAAGTGTGATTTAAAATTAAATGTCTTAATATTATAATTATAATTTGTTTCAAGTAATTACTTTAGCAGTGAATGGGGCCAGTTATTTATTTATTAACTATGTAGTTAGCTAAGCCAACTACAATAAAATTAGCTAACTAAAGTAGAATATGTCAACAGCTCGGTAGCTAATAGTAATTACTTGTAACTTTCTGACAAGTAATCTACTCGCTCTCAAGGGAACCTAAACACAATCAATTTTTTTCTAAGGTAATGTTAGAACAGTTGAATAACATTACTTGCATGTATGAGATGGGCAAAGGGCGCTGCGCTGAGCTATGAAATGTCTGACACAAGCACAATTCACAGTTCCCACCAAACGCTGGAGTAAATGCATGCGGGTCGGTTCTGACCCATGTGTGTAAACTCGATGTAGAATTACAAAAGCTGTGCTTGTTCATAACTTAAGAAAGGAAAAATAAAAACGATGATTTGTGCTAAACAAAAACAAGATATTTACTGCATATTTGGAAAAGTAAATGACAAAATGAATTTATTTCAAAAGTATATCATAGAAACACTCAGCCATACATGAAATAACCTGGAAAATGAACGCAGGTCGTTTTTGACCCATGTTGTGCATTAGAAGGGTAGTGATACAAAAAGGGGTTTTATTCAAAAAGTAAGAAAGGAAAAAATAAAATAAGGATGTATGATGATCAAAAACAAGTTAATTGAGGAATACCTTGAATACTGAATGATGGAATTAATTTATTGCAAAGATATAGAAGATAAAAACTCAGCCGGGTTACTTTTGACCCATGTTTTGCATCAAAGGGTTAATGCTCCAGCACCAACAGAACCAACTGATACAGGCTCAACATATCCTTGCTGAGCAAGCCGCTCTTCCAACGACGCTGAGCCGCGGTTACCCGTGATTTGGCAGTGCTATGGCAGTGGAGTGCCCGTTTTACGTCCGCGCTCAACACGCGATCGGCAGTGCTACAGACGCGATGAGGCCGCGGTTATCCGTGGTAACTTGTCGCTTTTTTCCCTACGTGCGAACCTATTTTTAGCCTTACACCTGGCTGGACTTGGTTAGCTGTGCTTAGGCAGTGCTGCAGCAGTGAAACAGCCGCCGACGGCCATACCCCGTACAAAGCACGGCAAAGCCAAAATTGACCAAAAATTACCACTTACGACCACGTCCACCAGATTTTTGTATCTTTTTGTACGTGTTATAGACGCGGAGTGCTGTGTGACCGGGCCTTAACACAAAGTGTGTTTTCCCACTCTGAACAAGTGCATATCACAGTCACATGTAGAATGCACTCATTCATGTCACATGTAGAATGCACTCATTTCACTCAGAATCAATGTTCCTTGTCAAAAGTTTGCTTTATGCGAGGAAAAGGCGTTCGGAACAAGCTGAATGCGCTCCTGCTGTAGCAAAGCTGTTTTCATGCACTCAGTGACAGAAATTGTGATTTCCCACTCTGAACGAGTGCATATCACAGTACTATGTTGAAAACTCGTTTCAGACGTGCTTTTACAGTGAAAATGACCAATATGATGAAAGTGTGTTAAAGGCTCGAAAACATGAAAATCCATGCTTAGAAATTGTTTCATTTCACATATGCTCGAATGCACTCATTTCACTCAAAATCAATGTTCCTTGTCAAACGTTTGCTTTATGCTCTGAAAAGGGGTTAGGAACAGGCTGAAGGCGCTCCTGCTGTAGGAAAGCTGTTTTCATGCTCTCAGTGGTTTTTCCCACTCTGAACAAGTGAATATCACAGTCACTTGTAGAATGCACTCATTCATGTCGCATGTAGAATGCCCTCATTTCACTCAAAATCAATGTTCCTTGAAAATGTGTTAAACGCTCGAAAACATGAAAATCCATGCTTTGAAAATATTTCATGTCACATATGCTCGAATGCACTCATTTCACTCAAAATCAATGTTCCTTGTCAAACGTTTGCTTTATGCGCTGAAAAGGCGTTAGGAACAGGCTGTGAAGGCGCACCTGCTTTAGGAAAGCTGTTTTCATGCACTCAGTGACACAAATTGTGATTTCCCACTCTGAACGAGTGCATATCACAGTAATATGTTGAAAACTCGTTTCAGACGTGCTTTTACAGTGAAAATGACCAATATGATGAAAATGTGTTAAAGGCTCGAAAACATGAAAATCCATGCTTAGAAATTGTTTCATTTCACATATGCTCGAATGCACTCATTTCACCCAAAATCAATGTTCCTTGTCAAACGTTTGCTTTATGCGCTGAAAAGGCGTTAGGAACAGGCTGTGAAGGCGCACCTGCTTTAGGAAAGCTGTTTTCATGCACTCAGTGACACAAATTGTGATTTCCCACTCTGAACGAGTGCATATCACAGTACTATGTTGAAAACTCGTTTCAGACGTGCTTTTACAGTTAAAATGACCAATATGATGAAAATGTGTTAAAGGCTCGAAAACATGAAAATCCATGCTTAGAAATTGTTTCATGTCACATATGCTCGAATGCACTCATTTCACTCAAAATCAATGTTCCTTGTCAAACGTTTGCTTTATGCGGTGAAAAGGCGTTAGGAACAGGCTGTGAAGGCGCACCTGCTTTAGGAAAGCTGTTTTCATGCACTCAGTGACAGAAATTGTGATTTCCCACTCTGAACGAGTGCATATCACAGTACTATGTTGAAAACTCGTTTCAGACGTGCTTTTACAGTGAAAATGACCAATATGATGAAAGTGTGTTAAAGGCTCGAAAACATGAAAATCCATGCTTAGAAATTGTTTCATTTCACATATGCTCGAATGCACTCATTTCACTCGAAATCAATGTTCCTTGTCAAACGTTTGCTTTATGCTCTGAAAAGGGGTTAGGAACAGGCTGAAGGCGCTCCTGCTGTAGGAAAGCTGTTTTCATGCTCTCAGTGGTTTTTCCCACTCTGAACAAGTGAATATCACAGTCACTTGTAGAATGCACTCATTCATGTCGCATGTAGAATGCCCTCATTTCACTCAAAATCAATGTTCCTTGAAAATGTGTTAAACGCTCGAAAACATGAAAATCCATGCTTTGAAAATATTTCATGTCACATATGCTCGAATGCACTCATTTCACTCAAAATCAATGTTCCTTGTCAAACGTTTGCTTTATGCTCTGAAAAGGGGTTAGGAACAGGCTGAAGGCGCTCCTGCTGTAGGAAAGCTGTTTTCATGCACTCAGTGGTTTTTCCCACTCTGAACAAGTGAATATCACAGTCACTTGTAGAATGCACTCATTCATGTCGCATGTAGAATGCCCTCATTTCACTCAAAATCAATGTTCCTTGAAAATGTGTTAAACGCTCGAAAACATGAAAATCCATGCTTTGAAAATATTTCATGTCACATATGCTCGAATGCACTCATTTCACTCAAAATCAATGTTCCTTGTCAAACGTTTGCTTTATGCGCTGAAAAGGCGTTAGGAACAGGCTGAAGGTGCTCCTGCTGTAGGAAAGCTGTTTTCATGCACTCAGTAACACAAGTGTGTTTTCCCACTCTGAACAAGTGCATATCACAGTCACAAGTAGAATGCACTCATTCATGTCACATGTAGAATGCACTCATTTCACTCAGAATCAATGTTCCTTGTCAAAAGTTTGCTTTATGCGCTGAAAAGGCGTTCGGAACAAGCTGAATGCGCTCCTGCTGTAGCAAAGCTGTTTTCATGCACTCAGTGACACAAAGTGTGTTGTCCCACTCTGCACAAGTGCATATCACATTACTATGTTGAAAAATCATTTCAGCCGTGCTTTTACAGTTAAAATGACCAATATGATGAAAATTTCTTAAAAGCTCGAAAAACATAAAAATCCATGCTTAGAAATTGTTTCATGTCACATATGCTCGAATGCACTCATTTCACCCAAAATCAATGTTCCTTGTCAAACGTTTGCTTTATGCGCTGAAAAGGCGTTAGGAACAGGCTGTGAAGGCGCACCTGCTTTAGGAAAGCTGTTTTCATGCACTCAGTGACACAAATTGTGATTTCCCACTCTGAACGAGTGCATATCACAGTACTATGTTGAAAACTCGTTTCAGACGTGCTTTTACAGTTAAAATGACCAATATGATGAAAATGTGTTAAAGGCTCGAAAACATGAAAATCCATGCTTAGAAATTGTTTCATGTCACATATGCTCGAATGCACTCATTTCACTCAAAATCAATGTTCCTTGTCAAACGTTTGCTTTATGCGCTGAAAAGGCGTTAGGAACAGGCTGAAGGTGCTCCTGCTGTAGGAAAGCTGTTTTCATGCACTCAGTAACACAAAGTGTGTTTTCCCACTCTGAACAAGTGCATATCACAGTCACATGTAGAATGCACTCATTCATGTCACATGTAGAATGCACTCATTTCACTCAGAATCAATGTTCCTTGTCAAAAGTTTGCTTTATGCGAGGAAAAGGCGTTCGGAACAAGCTGAATGCGCTCCTGCTGTAGCAAAGCTGTTTTCATGCACTCAGTGACACAAAGTGTGTTGTCCCACTCTGCACAAGTGCATATCACATTACTATGTTGAAAAATCATTTCAGCCGTGCTTTTACAGTTAAAATGACCAATATGATGAAAATTTCTTAAAAGCTCGAAAACATAAAAATCCATGCTTAGAAATTGTTTCATGTCACATATGCTCGAATGCACTCATTTCACCCAAAATCAATGTTCCTTGTCAAACGTTTGCTTTATGCGCTGAAAAGGCGTTAGGAACAGGCTGTGAAGGCGCACCTGCTTTAGGAAAGCTGTTTTCATGCACTCAGTGACACAAATTGTGATTTCCCACTCTGAACGAGTGCATATCACAGTACTATGTTGAAAACTCGTTTCAGACGTGCTTTTACAGTTAAAATGACCAATATGATGAAAATGTGTTAAAGGCTCGAAAACATGAAAATCCATGCTTAGAAATTGTTTCATGTCACATATGCTCGAATGCACTCATTTCACTCAAAATCAATGTTCCTTGTCAAACGTTTGCTTTATGCGCTGAAAAGGCGTTAGGAACAGGCTGTGAAGGCGCACCTGCTTTAGGAAAGCTGTTTTCATGCACTCAGTGACACAAATTGTGATTTCCCACTCTGAACGAGTGCATATCACAGTACTATGTTGAAAACTCGTTTCAGACGTGCTTTTACAGTGAAAATGACCAATATGATGAAAATGTGTTAAAGGCTCGAAAACATGAAAATCCATGCTTAGAAATTGTTTCATTTCACATATGCTCGAATGCACTCATTTCACCCAAAATCAATGTTCCTTGTCAAACGTTTGCTTTATGCGCTGAAAAGGCGTTAGGAACAGGCTGTGAAGGCGCACCTGCTTTAGGAAAGCTGTTTTCATGCACTCAGTGACACAAATTGTGATTTCCCACTCTGAACGAGTGCATATCACAGTACTATGTTGAAAACTCGTTTCAGACGTGCTTTTACAGTTAAAATGACCAATATGATGAAAATGTGTTAAAGGCTCGAAAACATGAAAATCCATGCTTAGAAATTGTTTCATGTCACATATGCTCGAATGCACTCATTTCACTCAAAATCAATGTTCCTTGTCAAACGTTTGCTTTATGCTCTGAAAAGGGGTTAGGAACAAGCTGAAGGCGCTCCTGCCGTAGGAAAGCTGTTTTCATGCACTCAGTGGTTTTTCCCACTCTGAACAAGTGAATATCACAGTCACATGTAGAATGCACTCATTCATGTCGCATGTAGAATGCCCTCATTTCACTCAAAATCAATGTTCCTTGAAAATGTGTTAAACGCTCGAAAACATGAAAATCCATGCTTAGAAATTGTTTCATGTCACATATGCTCGAATGCACTCATTTCACTCAAAATCAATGTTCCTAGTCAAACGTTTGCTTTATGCTCTGAAAAGGGGTTAGGAACAGGCTGAAGGCGCTCCTGCTGTAGGAAAGCTGTTTTCATGCACTCAGTGACACAAAGTGTGTTGTCCCACTCTGCACAAGTGCATATCACATTACTATGTTGAAAAATCATTTCAGCCGTGCTTTTACAGTTAAAATGACCAATATGATGAAAATTTCTTAAAAGCTCGAAAAACATAAAAATCCATGCTTAGAAATTGTTTCATGTCACATATGCTCGAATGCACTCATTTCACCCAAAATCAATGTTCCTTGTCAAACGTTTGCTTTATGCGCTGAAAAGGCGTTAGGAACAGGCTGTGAAGGCGCACCTGCTTTAGGAAAGCTGTTTTCATGCACTCAGTGACACAAATTGTGATTTCCCACTCTGAACGAGTGCATATCACAGTACTATGTTGAAAACTCGTTTCAGACGTGCTTTTACAGTTAAAATGACCAATATGATGAAAATGTGTTAAAGGCTCGAAAACATGAAAATCCATGCTTAGAAATTGTTTCATGTCACATATGCTCGAATGCACTCATTTCACTCAAAATCAATGTTCCTTGTCAAACGTTTGCTTTATGCGCTGAAAAGGCGTTAGGAACAGGCTGTGAAGGCGCACCTGCTTTAGGAAAGCTGTTTTCATGCACTCAGTGACAGAAATTGTGATTTCCCACTCTGAACGAGTGCATATCACAGTACTATGTTGAAAACTCGTTTCAGACGTGCTTTTACAGTGAAAATGACCAATATGATGAAAGTGTGTTAAAGGCTCGAAAACATGAAAATCCATGCTTAGAAATTGTTTCATTTCACATATGCTCGAATGCACTCATTTCACTCGAAATCAATGTTCCTTGTCAAACGTTTGCTTTATGCTCTGAAAAGGGGTTAGGAACAGGCTGAAGGCGCTCCTGCTGTAGGAAAGCTGTTTTCATGCTCTCAGTGGTTTTTTCCACTCTGAACAAGTGAATATCACAGTCACTTGTAGAATGCACTCATTCATGTCGCATGTAGAATGCCCTCATTTCACTCAAAATCAATGTTCCTTGAAAATGTGTTAAACGCTCGAAAACATGAAAATCCATGCTTTGAAAATATTTCATGTCACATATGCTCGAATGCACTCATTTCACTCAAAATCAATGTTCCTTGTCAAACGTTTGCTTTATGCGCTGAAAAGGCGTTAGGAACAGGCTGTGAAGGCGCACCTGCTTTAGGAAAGCTGTTTTCATGCACTCAGTGACACAAATTGTGATTTCCCACTCTGAACGAGTGCATATCACAGTAATATGTTGAAAACTCGTTTCAGACGTGCTTTTACAGTGAAAATGACCAATATGATGAAAATGTGTTAAAGGCTCGAAAACATGAAAATCCATGCTTAGAAATTGTTTCATTTCACATATGCTCGAATGCACTCATTTCACCCAAAATCAATGTTCCTTGTCAAACGTTTGCTTTATGCGCTGAAAAGGCGTTAGGAACAGGCTGTGAAGGCGCACCTGCTTTAGGAAAGCTGTTTTCATGCACTCAGTGACACAAATTGTGATTTCCCACTCTGAACGAGTGCATATCACAGTACTATGTTGAAAACTCGTTTCAGACGTGCTTTTACAGTTAAAATGACCAATATGATGAAAATGTGTTAAAGGCTCGAAAACATGAAAATCCATGCTTAGAAATTGTTTCATGTCACATATGCTCGAATGCACTCATTTCACTCAAAATCAATGTTCCTTGTCAAACGTTTGCTTTATGCGCTGAAAAGGCGTTAGGAACAGGCTGTGAAGGCGCACCTGCTTTAGGAAAGCTGTTTTCATGCACTCAGTGACAGAAATTGTGATTTCCCACTCTGAACGAGTGCATATCACAGTACTATGTTGAAAACTCGTTTCAGACGTGCTTTTACAGTGAAAATGACCAATATGATGAAAGTGTGTTAAAGGCTCGAAAACATGAAAATCCATGCTTAGAAATTGTTTCATGTCACATATGCTCGAATGCACTCATTTCACTCAAAATCAATGTTCCTTGTCAAACGTTTGCTTTATGCTCTGAAAAGGGGTTAGGAACAAGCTGAAGGCGCTCCTGCCGTAGGAAAGCTGTTTTCATGCACTCAGTGGTTTTTCCCACTCTGAACAAGTGAATATCACAGTCACATGTAGAATGCACTCATTCATGTCGCATGTAGAATGCCCTCATTTCACTCAAAATCAATGTTCCTTGAAAATGTGTTAAACGCTCGAAAACATGAAAATCCATGCTTAGAAATTGTTTCATGTCACATATGCTCGAATGCACTCATTTCACTCAAAATCAATGTTCCTAGTCAAACGTTTGCTTTATGCTCTGAAAAGGGGTTAGGAACAGGCTGAAGGCGCTCCTGCTGTAGGAAAGCTGTTTTCATGCACTCAGTGACACAAAGTGTGTTGTCCCACTCTGCACAAGTGCATATCACATTACTATGTTGAAAAATCATTTCAGCCGTGCTTTTACAGTTAAAATGACCAATATGATGAAAATTTCTTAAAAGCTCGAAAAACATAAAAATCCATGCTTAGAAATTGTTTCATGTCACATATGCTCGAATGCACTCATTTCACCCAAAATCAATGTTCCTTGTCAAACGTTTGCTTTATGCGCTGAAAAGGCGTTAGGAACAGGCTGTGAAGGCGCACCTGCTTTAGGAAAGCTGTTTTCATGCACTCAGTGACACAAATTGTGATTTCCCACTCTGAACGAGTGCATATCACAGTACTATGTTGAAAACTCGTTTCAGACGTGCTTTTACAGTTAAAATGACCAATATGATGAAAATGTGTTAAAGGCTCGAAAACATGAAAATCCATGCTTAGAAATTGTTTCATGTCACATATGCTCGAATGCACTCATTTCACTCAAAATCAATGTTCCTTGTCAAACGTTTGCTTTATGCGCTGAAAAGGCGTTAGGAACAGGCTGTGAAGGCGCACCTGCTTTAGGAAAGCTGTTTTCATGCACTCAGTGACAGAAATTGTGATTTCCCACTCTGAACGAGTGCATATCACAGTACTATGTTGAAAACTCGTTTCAGACGTGCTTTTACAGTGAAAATGACCAATATGATGAAAGTGTGTTAAAGGCTCGAAAACATGAAAATCCATGCTTAGAAATTGTTTCATTTCACATATGCTCGAATGCACTCATTTCACTCGAAATCAATGTTCCTTGTCAAACGTTTGCTTTATGCTCTGAAAAGGGGTTAGGAACAGGCTGAAGGCGCTCCTGCTGTAGGAAAGCTGTTTTCATGCTCTCAGTGGTTTTTTCCACTCTGAACAAGTGAATATCACAGTCACTTGTAGAATGCACTCATTCATGTCGCATGTAGAATGCCCTCATTTCACTCAAAATCAATGTTCCTTGAAAATGTGTTAAACGCTCGAAAACATGAAAATCCATGCTTTGAAAATATTTCATGTCACATATGCTCGAATGCACTCATTTCACTCAAAATCAATGTTCCTTGTCAAACGTTTGCTTTATGCGCTGAAAAGGCGTTAGGAACAGGCTGTGAAGGCGCACCTGCTTTAGGAAAGCTGTTTTCATGCACTCAGTGACACAAATTGTGATTTCCCACTCTGAACGAGTGCATATCACAGTAATATGTTGAAAACTCGTTTCAGACGTGCTTTTACAGTGAAAATGACCAATATGATGAAAATGTGTTAAAGGCTCGAAAACATGAAAATCCATGCTTAGAAATTGTTTCATTTCACATATGCTCGAATGCACTCATTTCACCCAAAATCAATGTTCCTTGTCAAACGTTTGCTTTATGCGCTGAAAAGGCGTTAGGAACAGGCTGTGAAGGCGCACCTGCTTTAGGAAAGCTGTTTTCATGCACTCAGTGACACAAATTGTGATTTCCCACTCTGAACGAGTGCATATCACAGTACTATGTTGAAAACTCGTTTCAGACGTGCTTTTACAGTTAAAATGACCAATATGATGAAAATGTGTTAAAGGCTCGAAAACATGAAAATCCATGCTTAGAAATTGTTTCATGTCACATATGCTCGAATGCACTCATTTCACTCAAAATCAATGTTCCTTGTCAAACGTTTGCTTTATGCGCTGAAAAGGCGTTAGGAACAGGCTGTGAAGGCGCACCTGCTTTAGGAAAGCTGTTTTCATGCACTCAGTGACAGAAATTGTGATTTCCCACTCTGAACGAGTGCATATCACAGTACTATGTTGAAAACTCGTTTCAGACGTGCTTTTACAGTGAAAATGACCAATATGATGAAAGTGTGTTAAAGGCTCGAAAACATGAAAATCCATGCTTAGAAATTGTTTCATGTCACATATGCTCGAATGCACTCATTTCACTCAAAATCAATGTTCCTTGTCAAACGTTTGCTTTATGCTCTGAAAAGGGGTTAGGAACAGGCTGAAGGCGCTCCTGCTGTAGGAAAGCTGTTTTCATGCTCTCAGTGGTTTTTCCCACTCTGAACAAGTGAATATCACAGTCACTTGTAGAATGCACTCATTCATGTCGCATGTAGAATGCCCTCATTTCACTCAAAATCAATGTTCCTTGAAAATGTGTTAAACGCTCGAAAACATGAAAATCCATGCTTTGAAAATATTTCATGTCACATATGCTCGAATGCACTCATTTCACTCAAAATCAATGTTCCTTGTCAAACGTTTGCTTTATGCTCTGAAAAGGGGTTAGGAACAGGCTGAAGGCGCTCCTGCTGTAGGAAAGCTGTTTTCATGCACTCAGTGGTTTTTCCCACTCTGAACAAGTGAATATCACAGTCACTTGTAGAATGCACTCATTCATGTCGCATGTAGAATGCCCTCATTTCACTCAAAATCAATGTTCCTTGAAAATGTGTTAAACGCTCGAAAACATGAAAATCCATGCTTTGAAAATATTTCATGTCACATATGCTCGAATGCACTCATTTCACTCAAAATCAATGTTCCTTGTCAAACGTTTGCTTTATGCGCTGAAAAGGCGTTAGGAACAGGCTGAAGGTGCTCCTGCTGTAGGAAAGCTGTTTTCATGCACTCAGTAACACAAGTGTGTTTTCCCACTCTGAACAAGTGCATATCACAGTCACAAGTAGAATGCACTCATTCATGTCACATGTAGAATGCACTCATTTCACTCAGAATCAATGTTCCTTGTCAAAAGTTTGCTTTATGCGCTGAAAAGGCGTTCGGAACAAGCTGAATGCGCTCCTGCTGTAGCAAAGCTGTTTTCATGCACTCAGTGACACAAAGTGTGTTGTCCCACTCTGCACAAGTGCATATCACATTACTATGTTGAAAAATCATTTCAGCCGTGCTTTTACAGTTAAAATGACCAATATGATGAAAATTTCTTAAAAGCTCGAAAAACATAAAAATCCATGCTTAGAAATTGTTTCATGTCACATATGCTCGAATGCACTCATTTCACCCAAAATCAATGTTCCTTGTCAAACGTTTGCTTTATGCGCTGAAAAGGCGTTAGGAACAGGCTGTGAAGGCGCACCTGCTTTAGGAAAGCTGTTTTCATGCACTCAGTGACACAAATTGTGATTTCCCACTCTGAACGAGTGCATATCACAGTACTATGTTGAAAACTTTCGTTTCAGACGTGCTTTTACAGTTAAAATGACCAATATGATGAAAATGTGTTAAAGGCTCGAAAACATGAAAATCCATGCTTAGAAATTGTTTCATGTCACATATGCTCGAATGCACTCATTTCACTCAAAATCAATGTTCCTTGTCAAACGTTTGCTTTATGCGCTGAAAAGGCGTTAGGAACAGGCTGAAGGTGCTCCTGCTGTAGGAAAGCTGTTTTCATGCACTCAGTAACACAAAGTGTGTTTTCCCACTCTGAACAAGTGCATATCACAGTCACATGTAGAATGCACTCATTCATGTCACATGTAGAATGCACTCATTTCACTCAGAATCAATGTTCCTTGTCAAAAGTTTGCTTTATGCGAGGAAAAGGCGTTCGGAACAAGCTGAATGCGCTCCTGCTGTAGCAAAGCTGTTTTCATGCACTCAGTGACACAAAGTGTGTTGTCCCACTCTGCACAAGTGCATATCACATTACTATGTTGAAAAATCATTTCAGCCGTGCTTTTACAGTTAAAATGACCAATATGATGAAAATTTCTTAAAAGCTCGAAAACATAAAAATCCATGCTTAGAAATTGTTTCATGTCACATATGCTCGAATGCACTCATTTCACCCAAAATCAATGTTCCTTGTCAAACGTTTGCTTTATGCGCTGAAAAGGCGTTAGGAACAGGCTGTGAAGGCGCACCTGCTTTAGGAAAGCTGTTTTCATGCACTCAGTGACACAAATTGTGATTTCCCACTCTGAACGAGTGCATATCACAGTACTATGTTGAAAACTCGTTTCAGACGTGCTTTTACAGTTAAAATGACCAATATGATGAAAATGTGTTAAAGGCTCGAAAACATGAAAATCCATGCTTAGAAATTGTTTCATGTCACATATGCTCGAATGCACTCATTTCACTCAAAATCAATGTTCCTTGTCAAACGTTTGCTTTATGCGCTGAAAAGGCGTTAGGAACAGGCTGTGAAGGCGCACCTGCTTTAGGAAAGCTGTTTTCATGCACTCAGTGACACAAATTGTGATTTCCCACTCTGAACGAGTGCATATCACAGTACTATGTTGAAAACTCGTTTCAGACGTGCTTTTACAGTGAAAATGACCAATATGATGAAAATGTGTTAAAGGCTCGAAAACATGAAAATCCATGCTTAGAAATTGTTTCATTTCACATATGCTCGAATGCACTCATTTCACCCAAAATCAATGTTCCTTGTCAAACGTTTGCTTTATGCGCTGAAAAGGCGTTAGGAACAGGCTGTGAAGGCGCACCTGCTTTAGGAAAGCTGTTTTCATGCACTCAGTGACACAAATTGTGATTTCCCACTCTGAACGAGTGCATATCACAGTACTATGTTGAAAACTCGTTTCAGACGTGCTTTTACAGTTAAAATGACCAATATGATGAAAATGTGTTAAAGGCTCGAAAACATGAAAATCCATGCTTAGAAATTGTTTCATGTCACATATGCTCGAATGCACTCATTTCACTCAAAATCAATGTTCCTTGTCAAACGTTTGCTTTATGCTCTGAAAAGGGGTTAGGAACAAGCTGAAGGCGCTCCTGCCGTAGGAAAGCTGTTTTCATGCACTCAGTGGTTTTTCCCACTCTGAACAAGTGAATATCACAGTCACATGTAGAATGCACTCATTCATGTCGCATGTAGAATGCCCTCATTTCACTCAAAATCAATGTTCCTTGAAAATGTGTTAAACGCTCGAAAACATGAAAATCCATGCTTAGAAATTGTTTCATGTCACATATGCTCGAATGCACTCATTTCACTCAAAATCAATGTTCCTAGTCAAACGTTTGCTTTATGCTCTGAAAAGGGGTTAGGAACAGGCTGAAGGCGCTCCTGCTGTAGGAAAGCTGTTTTCATGCACTCAGTGACACAAAGTGTGTTGTCCCACTCTGCACAAGTGCATATCACATTACTATGTTGAAAAATCATTTCAGCCGTGCTTTTACAGTTAAAATGACCAATATGATGAAAATTTCTTAAAAGCTCGAAAAACATAAAATCCATGCTTAGAAATTGTTTCATGTCACATATGCTCGAATGCACTCATTTCACCCAAAATCAATGTTCCTTGTCAAACGTTTGCTTTATGCGCTGAAAAGGCGTTAGGAACAGGCTGTGAAGGCGCACCTGCTTTAGGAAAGCTGTTTTCATGCACTCAGTGACACAAATTGTGATTTCCCACTCTGAACGAGTGCATATCACAGTACTATGTTGAAAACTCGTTTCAGACGTGCTTTTACAGTTAAAATGACCAATATGATGAAAATGTGTTAAAGGCTCGAAAACATGAAAATCCATGCTTAGAAATTGTTTCATGTCACATATGCTCGAATGCACTCATTTCACTCAAAATCAATGTTCCTTGTCAAACGTTTGCTTTATGCGCTGAAAAGGCGTTAGGAACAGGCTGTGAAGGCGCACCTGCTTTAGGAAAGCTGTTTTCATGCACTCAGTGACAGAAATTGTGATTTCCCACTCTGAACGAGTGCATATCACAGTACTATGTTGAAAACTCGTTTCAGACGTGCTTTTACAGTGAAAATGACCAATATGATGAAAGTGTGTTAAAGGCTCGAAAACATGAAAATCCATGCTTAGAAATTGTTTCATTTCACATATGCTCGAATGCACTCATTTCACTCGAAATCAATGTTCCTTGTCAAACGTTTGCTTTATGCTCTGAAAAGGGGTTAGGAACAGGCTGAAGGCGCTCCTGCTGTAGGAAAGCTGTTTTCATGCTCTCAGTGGTTTTTTCCACTCTGAACAAGTGAATATCACAGTCACTTGTAGAATGCACTCATTCATGTCGCATGTAGAATGCCCTCATTTCACTCAAAATCAATGTTCCTTGAAAATGTGTTAAACGCTCGAAAACATGAAAATCCATGCTTTGAAAATATTTCATGTCACATATGCTCGAATGCACTCATTTCACTCAAAATCAATGTTCCTTGTCAAACGTTTGCTTTATGCGCTGAAAAGGCGTTAGGAACAGGCTGTGAAGGCGCACCTGCTTTAGGAAAGCTGTTTTCATGCACTCAGTGACACAAATTGTGATTTCCCACTCTGAACGAGTGCATATCACAGTAATATGTTGAAAACTCGTTTCAGACGTGCTTTTACAGTGAAAATGACCAATATGATGAAAATGTGTTAAAGGCTCGAAAACATGAAAATCCATGCTTAGAAATTGTTTCATTTCACATATGCTCGAATGCACTCATTTCACCCAAAATCAATGTTCCTTGTCAAACGTTTGCTTTATGCGCTGAAAAGGCGTTAGGAACAGGCTGTGAAGGCGCACCTGCTTTAGGAAAGCTGTTTTCATGCACTCAGTGACACAAATTGTGATTTCCCACTCTGAACGAGTGCATATCACAGTAATATGTTGAAAACTCGTTTCAGACGTGCTTTTACAGTGAAAATGACCAATATGATGAAAATGTGTTAAAGGCTCGAAAACATGAAAATCCATGCTTAGAAATTGTTTCATGTCACATATGCTCGAATGCACTCATTTCACTCAAAATCAATGTTCCTTGTCAAACGTTTGCTTTATGCGCTGAAAAGGCGTTAGGAACAGGCTGTGAAGGCGCACCTGCTTTAGGAAAGCTGTTTTCATGCACTCAGTGACAGAAATTGTGATTTCCCACTCTGAACGAGTGCATATCACAGTACTATGTTGAAAACTCGTTTCAGACGTGCTTTTACAGTGAAAATGACCAATATGATGAAAGTGTGTTAAAGGCTCGAAAACATGAAAATCCATGCTTAGAAATTGTTTCATGTCACATATGCTCGAATGCACTCATTTCACTCAAAATCAATGTTCCTTGTCAAACGTTTGCTTTATGCTCTGAAAAGGGGTTAGGAACAGGCTGAAGGCGCTCCTGCTGTAGGAAAGCTGTTTTCATGCTCTCAGTGGTTTTTCCCACTCTGAACAAGTGAATATCACAGTCACTTGTAGAATGCACTCATTCATGTCGCATGTAGAATGCCCTCATTTCACTCAAAATCAATGTTCCTTGAAAATGTGTTAAACGCTCGAAAACATGAAAATCCATGCTTTGAAAATATTTCATGTCACATATGCTCGAATGCACTCATTTCACTCAAAATCAATGTTCCTTGTCAAACGTTTGCTTTATGCTCTGAAAAGGGGTTAGGAACAGGCTGAAGGCGCTCCTGCTGTAGGAAAGCTGTTTTCATGCACTCAGTGGTTTTTCCCACTCTGAACAAGTGAATATCACAGTCACTTGTAGAATGCACTCATTCATGTCGCATGTAGAATGCCCTCATTTCACTCAAAATCAATGTTCCTTGAAAATGTGTTAAACGCTCGAAAACATGAAAATCCATGCTTTGAAAATATTTCATGTCACATATGCTCGAATGCACTCATTTCACTCAAAATCAATGTTCCTTGTCAAACGTTTGCTTTATGCGCTGAAAAGGCGTTAGGAACAGGCTGAAGGTGCTCCTGCTGTAGGAAAGCTGTTTTCATGCACTCAGTAACACAAGTGTGTTTTCCCACTCTGAACAAGTGCATATCACAGTCACAAGTAGAATGCACTCATTCATGTCACATGTAGAATGCACTCATTTCACTCAGAATCAATGTTCCTTGTCAAAAGTTTGCTTTATGCGCTGAAAAGGCGTTCGGAACAAGCTGAATGCGCTCCTGCTGTAGCAAAGCTGTTTTCATGCACTCAGTGACACAAAGTGTGTTGTCCCACTCTGCACAAGTGCATATCACATTACTATGTTGAAAAATCATTTCAGCCGTGCTTTTACAGTTAAAATGACCAATATGATGAAAATTTCTTAAAAGCTCGAAAAACATAAAAATCCATGCTTAGAAATTGTTTCATGTCACATATGCTCGAATGCACTCATTTCACCCAAAATCAATGTTCCTTGTCAAACGTTTGCTTTATGCGCTGAAAAGGCGTTAGGAACAGGCTGTGAAGGCGCACCTGCTTTAGGAAAGCTGTTTTCATG